>NC_134487.1:267364905-267664905 GCF_040206685.1 Ascaphus truei | reverse complement strand
TCCCCCCGCTTGCGCACAGCTTCGGTACAGGTAGGGAGCTGGTATTGCTGTTCAGGACGTGCTGACAGGAGCATGCGTGAGCTGGCATTTGCCTATTGGGCGATATGTACTTACTCGCGAGTGTACTTAAAGTGAGTGTACTTAAAGCGGTGTATGCCTGTATATATATTAATTGAATTAACTTTATTATGTAGTTAAGGATAGAAGTGACACAATATTTTAAGGTAACATATATGTAACCCTCTGTTTGGTGTATGATGTATACACTCTACCTACCCCTTGGCGGATTCCTCTTCAGTGTGACATAGACACGTGACTCATGATAGACAGAGAGTCATGAGGAGTGGTTGTGGAAGAGGAGGAATTAAGAGTAGAGAAAACTTTTATAAGTGGGGCTGCAACAGCACGTGGAGTCAGTCCTAGGTGGAGCCTGAGTGATCTCTGGATGGACTGGCTGAGACGTGGGGTCAATCCATTCTGCACGGATGCCCAGCGGAAATCAAGGCGCTGAGAGGACTACAGTACCGAGATGCAAGTGATGGCAGTTCTTGAGAGTGGGCTGAGACGGTTTGTTGGAGGTCTGGTTGAACCGCGACCAATTTGGTTACAGTGAGTAATGAAAGAAGGGATCCTCAGTCGCAGACAAGGGTACTGAAGGCCTGCCATGGTTACACCCACAGTTAATAAGAGGTCCAACATTGTGCTGGCACCAACACATCGGCCCATCATATCATGAGGCCATGGGGATTTGTGACAGACATTTGGATATGACTGTGCAGCCTTTTGTAAACGCAGTAATAGAATGTACATGATACTCTATGATCATGAGGATCATGTTTGTCTGTAGATCTGTGACTATAAAAAGTTTATATAAATATGTTTTGTTATGCAAGGCCTAGTGTTGTGTCCTGTTGTCTGACCTTTAGGTGACATGTCCAGTATGTGGGATAGCACTGTTATAACAGGGAGCAGGACTTGAGCTACCACAGAGCCTATCTAAAGGGATACAAAGAGGGGTTGCATAGCGTTATCCTGAAATAACAAGACGTTACTCCAACTCCAATTAGCCTATACTTACTCCAATTGCTTTTGTGCATAATTAGCTTTGTGGATATACACTAACGCTTAGGGAAAATAATGTCTGTTACTGATTTTGGTGACATTATTAGCCCTGATTTAACACAGCTCTGTGGATCTGGCCCATAATATCCATTCCTGTTTCAAGTAACATCATGTTATGTTCTCTGCTTTAACGGAGCTTTAGAGTTTTTCCCTTGATAAACCTGGTGTAATTCTTTTGCCCCCCATACATCAATCCAAGTTTAGAATTAATTTGACATATTGAGCAATATTTACTTCACTAAGAATTGCTTTGCCATAAGATTTGTACAATTGCACAAGAACATATACTGTAGGCAAAGATTCATTATGTTCTGATAAGATAAAAAATATGCATTATTTTTATCTATAATTCTGCAACTGCCTAAAATAATGCGCATTTTACCATGTGAGTAAAATTTAATGGCAAACGTAAATGAGCATTAAAATGCGTTAATAACGCCAAATTACATTTTCAGAGGCTGCCCCCTAAACGGCAAGTATCTGGCTAAAGCCAAAAAAGAGAGCATGTTGTTACTACCTACCCCAGGCTGGCTTTAGACCTATCTTGCCTATGTATATAATGGTCTGACCTTTGTATCTGAAAATACGTCCCTTTCAGAACTATTTTCAAAGTTAATAAATCAATATTTATTACCTGGAGTCATGTTTAAAAAATCTGTTTGTTCTGATTAAATTACAAGAGATAGAAATACTGTAACAGAAAATATGTATCTCTGTACCCTTCATGTAGAATCCTTATATTACCAAAATATTGCATAGACAATCTTTAAAAGATTGATAAAAATGGCAGACTTGTTTATAGAAAATAGCCCTACACAAAATGAAAATGGTTATTTCTTTCATTTTAAGGGAATAGTCATGGAATCCACTATGGTCAATTTATTTGTAGAACATTTTGAGCATCAGCATATTTTTCATTCAGATAATACATTTACTGTCATTCGAACGGTTTATTTTATTTATTTATTTATTTATAAAATATTTTACCAGGAAGTAATACATTGAGAGTTACCTCTCGTTTTCAAGTATGTCCAGGGCACAGAGTAAAACAAAATAATACATGGTTACAAATACAGTTACATAAATGAACAAGGTATACATTATATACAAGACATTGCATGCACAGTTAAAGAAAATATATATTATGAGCGTATGAAACAGTTACAGACCAGATTAAAGTGTGAGACAGCCTTAGATTTGAAAGAACTTAAGCTGGTGGTAGATATGAGAGTCTCTGGTAGGTTGTTCCAGTTTTGGGGTGCACGGAAGGAGAAGGAGGAACGTCCGGATACTTTGTTGAGTCTTGGGACCATGAATAGTCTTTTGGAGTCTGATCTCAGGTGGTAGGTACTGCATGTGGTAGGGGTGAGGAGCTTGTTCAGGTAGCTGGGTAGCTTGCCCAGAAAGTATTTGAGGGTGAGACAGGAAAGGTGAACTTTGTGCCTAGACTCTAGTGATGACCAATCTAGTTCTTTGAGCATTTCGCAGTGATGTGTGTTGTAGTTGCATTGGAGAACAAAACGACAAATTGAATTGTAGAGGGTGTCAAGTTTGCTAAGGTGGGTTTGAGGAGCCGAGCCATATACTATGTCTCCATAGTCAATAATTGGCATTAGCATCTGCTGTGCAATACGCTTTCTGACCAGGAGACTTAGGGAGGATTTGTTCCTGTAAAGTACCCCTAGTTTGGCATAGGTCTTGGTTGTCAGGGTATCAATGTGCATCCCGAATGTTAAGTGGGAGTCAAACCATAAGCCCAGGTATTTAAAACTAGTGACAGGTGTTAGGGTGGTGGTAGCGTTGGTTCTAATCAGGAGCTCAGTCACTGGAAGCTTTACAAATTTAGTCTTGGTCCCAAATACCATTGTTACAGTCTTGTCAGTGTTTAAAAACAGTTTGTTTTGGGAAATCCAGTTTTCGAGTCTCAAAAAGTCAGACTGAAGTATGTGTTGAAGGTCAGAGAGGCTATGGCTGTGTGCATACAGGATTGTGTCATCTGCATACATGTGTATTGAGGCTTCCTTACAAGCTGTGGGAAGATCATTAATGAACACTGAGAAGAGTAGGGGCACCAGAACAGAGCCTTGCGGTACACCACAGGTGATATCCAGGGGGTTGGAGTTAGAGCCTGAGATGGACACATGTTGGGATCTTCCTGATAGGTAGGACTGAAACCAGTTTAAAGCATGTTTCCCTATTCCAGAGCTCTGGAGTTTGTTAAGCAGGATAACATGATCAACTGTGTCAAAAGCCTTTGCAAAATCTAGGAATACTGCACCAGTGAGTTGTCCCCGTTCCATTCCACACTGGATTTCATTGCAAACTTTTAGCAGGGTAGTTACGGTGGAGTGTTTGGGACGAAACCCAGACTGGAATTGGCTAGGGAAATTTGTCTTGGTGTAGAAATCGCTTAATTGGGAGTGGACACATTTTTCCATAACTTTGGATAGAATTGGGAGAAGTGAGATTGGCCTGTAGTTTGAGACAGTGTTTTTGTCCCCACTTTTGAAGATTGGGACAACTCTGGCAGTTTTCCAGGTCTTAGGGATATGGCCTGCAGAAAGGATAGAGTTGACTATGGACGCAATTGGTTTGGCAATGGCTGGGGCACCAAGTCGTAGGAACCTAGATTGTAGTAAGTCGGGTCCACATTGGCTGCTTAGTTTTAGTTTGAGGAGCGCTTGTGTAATCTCCTCTTCAGATACTGGGCTAAATTGAAAATTGTGGGCAGTGTTGGGAGGGGGTGGGACTGTAGGGATACTCCCAGGATGAGATTCATGTTTGGGGTTTGTGCTGCGTTTCGCTAATAAGTTAGTGGCACACCCCACAAAGTAATCATTGAATGCATTTGCAATGTCAGTGGAGGTTTGTCAGAGTAATATCCCCCTTAGTGATATTACTTGGTTGTTGATGGTTAGGAGCCTGGAATATATTGTTGATAACCTTCCAGAAGTTCGCTGGGTTTGATGTATTTTGGTGGAGATTGTCAGAGTAATATTGTGCTTTTACATACCTTGTTTGCCTTGTGCACACGTTCCGCAGGCATCTGTAGTGATTGAGATACTTGGTAGTGCCAGTTACTTTGTAGCTTTTCCACAAGGCATCCCTGAACTGGTAGAGTGCTATAAGGTCAGATGTAACCCATGGAAGGTGGGCCCCCCGTACCCTTATTTTGCGTAGTGGAGCATGGGTATCGCAGAGTTTTAAGAACTCGGATTGGAAATAGTCGAGCGCAGAATCAGGGTCGGGAATTAAATCGATTCTGTGCCATGGGCAGTTGGTAAGGTCATCCAGAAACTGTTGTGGGTTAAAGTTTTTAAATGTTCTAGTGAGGAGAACTTTAGGGCTTGAATGGGGCGGTTTAATTTTCCTTACACAGTACACTATTAGGTGAGTATTGTGCGTACATCAGTGCAGTTAAAACAAGCAGTTTCGGGATATGTTACCCAACGCCTCAAATGACTGGAACAGATGTCCTCACAGGGGTAGAATTGCTGATGGCTCTGCGGCAGGATTTCAGTAGGGCAGATGGAAAGCCTCTGTGCGTCCTTGCTCCCCAGAGCATGAGTTGAACGGGAGCTGCTGGCCCATACAGTGTTTGTTCTGAGAATGGCTGAACACCAGCTGAATACTCTCACTCCCCTCCGTGTGCAGCACTTCCTAGTGGATGACGTCACCGCTGGGAGTCGCCGATTTCAGAGAGAGGAAATGGAGGCAAGAAATTGGGTGATATCAGTCAAGGATTGTAGAGGGGATTTAGGGGGGCGGTAGATGCCAGCAAGCAAGATGGGCTTAGAAAAGGGGAGGCAGATTTTGCCAACTAGAGTTTCAAAAGAGGGTGGACTTGGTGGGCAATGTAACAGTGTAAATTGTAAGGTGTCTGCAATATAAAATAACACCCCTCCTCCTCTCTTTGACCTATCTCTCCTAAAAATGGAGTATCCCTGAATGGCGATATTTGCATCAGGGGTTTTAGAGGATAGCCATGTTTCTGTAAGAACGATGGCTTTGGGTTTATGCATAAGGCACCATGCCCTTAGTTCATCCAGTTTGGGCAGCAGGCTCCGGATGTTTATATGGGCGACAGCTAGCCCTTTTTGGAATTTAAAGGTGGAATTCTCAGGGGCATGGGACAGAGCTGAAATGGGAGGACCTGTGTTAGTTTCAACATCACCTGCTAGAGAGAGTTATAGTATGAGTAGAAATTTGGGTAGTTGTTTGCAAGTTGTAAATTTGTGGTGTTTTCTATTTGAGTGTGCGGTGGTTGGTGTGCTGGTTTTTAGAGTTCTCCACCAACATTCAGTAGATAGTGCAAGGCTTTTGAGTAGTCCAGGGTGTATGGTGATGTTGGGTGTGGGCCAGGATGGAGGAGTTTGTAGTGGATAGAGGGAGTAACATCTCCATGAGGCCAGGAGAAAGAAAAAAGTTAGAAGACATAGCAGGTTCATGATGCCAGAGGTAGGCAGTGCTGCAAGGAGCTGTTGTGAGCAGAGTGAGTGTGTGCAGACTAAACAGCAGGGGTGGGCCTGTACCTTGTCAAGTGTTTTGCTGCATTGCAATGCTAGGGTCAATTCAGGGTTTCAGTGTTTTGTGCAGTCAGTTTTGGGAGAGGCGGCAGTGAAAGAAGTTGTAAAGGGGTGGGGGGTTAAACTATGCAGGCTAACAAGCTTGGGATCATAGTGTGATCTGAATAGCTTACCGTTTGTTGTCTTGAGTAAAAGAGTGTGCAGTAGATGCAGTCCCCAGTCACCTCTAGTCACACTGTAGTCTAACTGTTCTTATCACTTAAAAAGCTCACTTTAAATGCCTCACTGCCTAATGCAGTTCCTGCCCAATGCAGCGAAGGTGTTAGTATTATACACAAAAAAAAAAGTCACATGACCCTCCCCCTCCCCAATCAGTCAGCTTGTTCCATTTGGTCAATTAACAGCACAGAGTTAAGATTTAGATTCATTGACAATGTGCTTATTTTGTGAAAGGGAGATGTCACTACACTTACCATAGGGGCTTATTCTAGATCCGCCGATGCGGCGATTGGGCCGTTTCTGCCCTCCATTAAACGGAGAATTTAATCAGAAAATAGACAGATCGGCTGCTTCGGCAGATATAGAATAAGCCCTTTAATGAATTGTTTACTTATCTTATCCCTTTAAGTGCCCCAACAATTGTTCGACGTAGCTGCTACGTCATGGGTTCTGGCACCCCATGTTGAGTTAGCTACAGTATGTCATAAAATGCTGATGTAAAGCACTGACAAGAAATGGAAAGGGGCTTCCTCCTCCCCTTCTGTTCCATCACATGATCAAAGTGCCAGAGGGGTTGTGGCCCTCTGGCCCCGCGCCCCCTCCAGCATTCAAAGGGTTATCATTTTAGAGGCCTAACATTTAGATTAATATTTGATCACAAACAGACGTGTTGTTTAGATTTGTGTCTTTATGTACAAATTAGTTTTGATTCATTTCCATCCTAGACCCATGTTGAGAAAATATTCCCAAAGGACATTCGATACATGTTAGAAAGATCTATGATACAGAAAGATTTGTACAATTACAAGCAGGACAATAAAAGTAGGATTAACAGCACATCGCTATCCAACTGTACTACATTATTTGAGAAATGTTTCAATAAAGTTTCAGCTATAAATAGAAGAAATGTACAGTATTATCACCAAAAGAGAAATTAGTACAAAGTAAAAAACAACGGATTCTACTTACTCTAACAATTGCAATGCAACAATCAATAGACACACAGAAAATACTGATATACTGTAGTTAAAAAAGAACCTACAGTAAGTTAGCACATTTAACTTTGCAGTTTAGTTATAGATGCCGTGAAAACCTTAAAGATATGTTAGTAAAAACTGATTTGTATTGTATGTCTTTATTGTATGTCTTTATTTGTATAGCGCCATTGATGTACATAGCGCTTCACAGTAGTAATACACGTGGTAATCATATAAATAACAAATAATATAAATAACAGGTCATGGGAATAAGTGTTTCAGACATAAACGTAACATTTAGGAAGAGGAGACCCTGCTCCGAGGAGCTTACAATCTAATTGGTACGTAGGAGGAACGTACACAGACAGGAGGAGGGAACAGCACATCGCTATCCAACTGTACTACATTATTTGAGAAATGTTTCAATAAAGTTTCAGCTATAAATTGAAGAAATGTACAGTATTATCACCAAAAGAGAAATTAGTACAAAGTAAAAAACAAAGGATTCTACTTACTCTAACAATTGCAATGCAACAATCAATAGACACACAGAAAATACTGATATACTGTAGTTAAAAAAGAACCTACAGTAAGTTAGCACATTTAACTTTGCAGTTTAGTTATAGATGCCGTGAAAACCTTAAAGATATGTTAGTAAAAACTGATTTGTATTGTATGTCTTTATTGTATGTCTTTATTTGTATAGCGCCATTGATGTACATAGCGCTTCACAGTAGTAATACACGTGGTAATCATATAAATAACAAATAATATAAATAACAGGTCATGGGAATAAGTGTTTCAGACATAAACGTAACATTTAGGAAGAGGAGAACCTGCTCCGAGGAGCTTATAATCTAATTGGTACGTAGGAGGAACGTACACAGACAGGAGGAGGGAATTTTGGTAAGTGCTTCTGCAGGGGGCCATGCTCTATGTATCATTGTCTAGTAATATCTACGGTGCTACTCATATGCTTCTTTAAGCAAGTGGGTCTTAAAGGTGAATAGGGGTATTGAGGGGAAGGGCATTCCAGAGGTGTGGGGCAGTCAGTGAGAAAGGTTTAAGGCGGGAGAGGGCTTTAGATACAAAGGGGGTAGAGAGAAGACATCATCGAGCAGAATGCAAGAGTCGGGATGGTGCATAGTGAGAAATTAGGGATGAGATGTAAGGAGGGGCAGAGGAGTGTAAAGCTTTAAAAGTGAGGAGGAGAATTGCATGTGTGATACAGGATTTGATAGAAAGCCAGGAGAGCGATTTCAGCAGGGGAGACGCTGAGACAGATTTAGGAAAGAGTAGAGTGATTCTGGCCGCAGTGTGATTTAAGGGTTACATCTGATTCTAGCAACTGGTTATAGAATTCTTCAGTAGGTTGTTATACAGGTAAATGCAGACACTGTTCTCAGTGTTCATAACCAATTCAACAAAGTTATTTTGAACATCCTACAGATATGACCAGACTTACCGTTTTCGTTGCTGCACTAAACCAAGTGTCCGGCATTTATTTGCATGTTGCTGTCCCGCGACTGCGGAGAGTTTTGCGGCTGCCACAGTAACGATAAGTGGAACAAGTGTGTCTTTAATCTAAAGGCAATGCAACCCACCCATTATTCCCATACACGGTTTCAATGTGAAAAACAACTTATTACTGTATACTGTATCTAGAGTATTTTTAGACACCGACACTATGGGGGAGGGGGAAATGATACATGCTGAATGTGAGAAATGCAAGTTAGGTCAGTATTGTGTCCAAATTCATAAGTGTTGCATTTTAGCCAGCACCCATATAAGTACTCAATCTCAATAAATGTAAATATTAAAAAAGCCCCTTAAAGATTTTGGTTATGTTCCAAAAACATAGAAAGTCAGAGTTCATTATTGTTTAAAGAGCTGTATTTTATAAAATGTAATTAAAACTTTTATTTATTTAAAGGCCCTCTTCTTGGCTGTCGGTGGAAGTCCTAGAGAGGGTGTGGGACCTTTTACTTTGGTTGGAGCTGGAGAAGGGGTTAAGATCAGTCCTGAGCGGTGTATGGGGACTCCTCAGGCTTGAAGAGTAGGATCCAAAATTCTGTCTGCCGTTTTAAACGAAAATAAGTAATTCAACACACACATTCTGCATCTGCAAACAGCACTTAGTACAGTACAACACACAGGTAAGGATACACACAAGATCAAAGTAGAAAATCCACCAGTCCAGATCCAGACCCTCATAATTGCCTTTACCCTCCTCTAGCCACTGTGGGTCATTGTCCCCGGCGGTGCTAATCATTCTGCTTGTCGCTGAGCCGTTTAAGGAAGTACAGGCATACCCCGCATTAACGTACGCAATGGGACCGGAGCATGTATGAAAAGCAAAAATGTACTTAAGTGGGAAAAGGGAGTGCTTCACTTTATCGATGCATGTACTGTACTGCAATCGTTATATACGTGCATAACTGATGTAAATAACGCATGTGTAACAGGCTCAATAGTCTCCCCGCTTGCGCACAGCTTCGGTACAGGTAGGGAGCCGGTGTTGCTGTTCAGGACGTACTGACAGGCGCATGCGTGAGCTGCCGTTTGCCTATTGAGCGAGATGTACTTACTCGCGAGTGTACTTAAAGTGAGTGTCCTTAAACCAGGGTATGCCTGTAGCGTGTTTGCTTGTCCAGTGTCCCGCTACAAAACATAAAGTAATAAGAGAGTTTAAACACAACCGTATATATAATTTGTACATAAACCCAACATGCAATTATTAGAGTACTGTAGGTACCATATTTATACACAGTCTGATAAAGAAAAGAACCATACAGCCATGTTCCATCGGGTCCCAGTACTCCCGCGAGTACTCCCAGTGCATTAATGTGGGATACCGACGGGCTCTGTGGTGCAGCCTAGTCATCTGGCTACATCTTAATGAAGGGTCTCTAGACATTTCTTGTGACATTGTTACATTGTAAAGAAATACATGTTACGTTCTTGCGCCATTCACCGCAGGCATGGGCAAAGATATTCAGTGAACCATCTGCAGGACACATACTGAATTGCAATTACAGAAATAAACCCCACAAATAATTCTGCTAGCTGACTGTAGCCGTCCCACCGGGGAACCGCGATGAACAAAATGTTCTCTCGACTGTAATCTCGCACCTTGTCAGGATACTGAAAATTGTAAATCTGGTCATGTCTATACCACAGGTACAAAAAAAATCTTTATTAAGCACAACTTCTTTTCAGATGTATTTACTCAGGTGCTCATGTACACAATTATATCTTGGTTGCACTATTAGATCCTTCAAAGATCATCTCAGCGAACATAGAAGTAAAATTAATACAAGACATAAGGGCAAAGCCAATAGTTTAAGAGAATATCATCATACAGTAGTTCACCAGTGGGTCTGAAAAACATTGGAATCAAGAGAGTTAATATTGACCACAGAGACGTGATTGAGTAAATGCCTATTACAGAGTGAGGTTTATTGGATTATGAGACTGCAAGCTATGCCTAATTATGGATTAATTAGAGAATGAGATTAGTGCATTTTTGTAACAGGGATGTTTAACATCAGTCATTTATATATTCTATTTATTCTATGGTTGTGTAAATTACTGAATTTAATAAGATGCAAATATGAATCAATTAATTTTAATTAGGTGGTAAAAATTAAGCCTATATAAATTACACATGATACAGTGTATATTTTTAAACCTGATGATGACATTGGATGAGGCTAAAACCGATTTAATGAAGGAATAAGTGTCTTCATAACGTCATCCAGCATTAAGCATTTATGTTCTGAGGACTAAATGTGACTTTACATTATTCTGTTGTGTTGGGAATGAGCACTCGGGTGAACCTCTTCAAATATCTAAGTGATCATTATTATACGTTTGATGTTCTTGCTATACCCAAGAGGTGCAAAGAATATAAAAGAATCACATCATGGGAGCAACATCGCCATATTTTAAGATAACATAGCATTATCCCTGAAGTAACATGATGTTTCACCAACGCCAATAGTAAGTTACATTGCTTTCGCGTATAATTAGCTTAGTGAATATGCATTAACCCTTAAGGAAAATAACGTCTGTTACTGATTTTGGTTTCATTATTGACCCTTATTTAACACAGCTCTGTAGATCTGGCCCATAATATCCATTCCTGTTTCAGGTAACATCATGTTACAGTATGTTCCCTGATTTAACTGAGCTTTAGACTGTTTCCCTTGATAAACCTGGTGTAATTCTTTTGCACTAGTATTGCCCCAGTGTTACTGTCAGGAAACTTCTTTAGTGAATCCCCCCCCCCACCCCCTATGTATCAAGGCAAGTTTAGAATTAATTTAATACATTGGGCCATATTTGCTGTACTAAAACTTGCTTTGCCATCAGATGTCTTCGATTGCAACAGAACACACATACTGTAGGCCTAGATTTAATAAACGCTGTTGGGTATCTGTGTGTTTATTAACTTTGTGCAGCTGGTCTCATCTGTTTTTGGGAGGTTAGTTGCCCCTCCCCCCCAAGGTTTAACCTCGCCCCTCCCCACTTTCCAAGTTGGCAGGTCTGTTTCATTTTGCTGGGTTACGACAGATCCAATACAGTTCATCTTCCTGTAATTATACAGGTAAATAAGAATTTTAACTCAAGGAGTGTTAGGACCTGCTAACGGTCATGCCTTGAAGTGGCAGCAGACTTAAGACGCTTTAGCCAAAGAGTTAAACTAAATGACCCTTTTTCAAGAGAATATATAGGTATTGCACTGTGTATTTTTGTCACATTGGAAGTAGCTTTGGGCATATTTGTTTGTTTTTTGTTACAGCCAGAGAGCACATTGTTATCACCGAGCATAGGCTGGCTTTAAACCTAACTTGTTCATGTATATAATGTTCCAAAAATATACCAGGGTGCAACTCCTCCTGGGGTACATAGAGAGGTATGAGCAAAAAGAATACAAATAGTGCAATATGTTTAAAATTTTTTAAGTATTTTGAATGAAAAATGGGCAGGTGCACTCAAGTGTAGATGGTTTTAAATCCTTTCAAAGATAATACTTTTTTTTGTGAAATATATGTAGTTGATGCTGCCCTCCAGAATTACCTCAAAGATACAATAGGAAAGGACATAGTGCTAAAATATCTTTTACTTAAAGTTATAGAAATTACAATTTAAAAAAACTCACAAACATATTTCCGTATCAGACAGGTCGGACACTCAGATGGCGTTCAAATGAACAATGGCTACTGGAACTCGATTGTTGACATCCCCAGCATTCTCCAGCTTAGACGCTCCGCACAGTCCTGTCCATGTTGCTCAAACCGCTTAGCGGGGCTGGAGGAGTCTGTGTCGGTGTAGACCTCCCTCTTGTCTGATTCATCTATGGCCGTCCTACGCATTTCACTGTGAATGCAGCTTCCTCAGGGACTCCTGATAGTGTTCGAGAAAGTTCCTTTTTAAATCCTTGTGCGCCAATGATGTCAGACACATTATGGACAGTGTTTTTACATAGGGGCTCAAAACTTAGAAGGTTTCTTTAAACAGTATGGCTACAGTCCGATATCAGCTGCAATTAGGCTTTACAATTGATACAATGATGGAAATATATAGTATATCCTAAGGAGACTCATTATACATTATAACATCAACTACAGTTGAGTTTAAATTTGGTGCAATGATTTCAATAAGTATCTTATGGAGACTGATTGTGCATTACGAAAACAGTACATACATGTATACAAATTTGTATCACTGTGTATTTAATGGTCTAACCTTTTCATCTGAAAATAGGTCCCCTTTAGAAATATTTTCAAAGTTTATAGATCAATATATACAGGTATTACCTGGAGTCATGTTACAAAAATCTATTAGAGATTCTGCAGATGTTCTGATTAAATTACAAGAGATACAAATACTGTAACAGAAGATATGTAGCCTGTAATGTATATAGAATCGTGGTACAGGTGTTACCAATTGATGAAATGACAACAGATACAAATAACAGGAGATTCT
The DNA here is from genome assembly GCF_040206685.1 of Ascaphus truei. Classification (NCBI taxonomy): domain Eukaryota; kingdom Metazoa; phylum Chordata; class Amphibia; order Anura; family Ascaphidae; genus Ascaphus; species Ascaphus truei. The sequence goes on along the minus strand of NC_134487.1, from coordinate 267,652,070 downwards.
GTATGTATCTAAATACCCTGTATATAGAATCCTTACATTACCAAAATATCAGTTAGACAATATTTAGAAGATTGATAAAAATGGCCGAATTGTTTCTAGAAAATAATTATTTTCATTTTGAAAAGGGCAATTTCCTTCAGATTAAAGCAATAGCCATGGAACCCTTTATGGCCAATTTATCTGAAGAACATTTGGATCAGAATATTTTTCATTGAGATAATACATTTAGCCGTACAGTACATTGTTGAACGGATTAGATTAATCGATGTGCTGATGTTGTGGAAGGGAGACGTCACTACACTTAGGGGCTTATTCCAGATCCATTAATGTGGCGATTGGGACGTTACCAGATAAAATTCCTCATTGAATAAGGAATTTCATCTGAAAATAGACTGATCGGCCGCCTAGGTGGATATAAAATAAGCCTTTAATTATGGTCCTTGTTAATTTAAACCTTTAATTGCCCCAATATTTTTTTGATGTAAAATCTACATCATGAGGTCTGGCACTCCAGGTGCCGCATGAAGTACAGTAGTACGAACTTTATATAAAATTTGTTTTTTAAATAATCCTGCTCGTATAGCTAGGGGAGGTCTGCACTGACCAGGAATGGAAGTGGGCTTCCTCCTCCACTTCTGTTCCTTCATCAGTGGTGGAACGGTCACATGATCGGAGGGGCCATTGCACTCTGCCCCCGCAACCCCTCTAGCACTCAAAGGGTTAATTATCAGTTTAGTGGTCTAACATTTAGATTAATACTTCATCACAAACAGATGTTATTTAGATCTGTGTCTTTATGTACAAATTAGATTTGATTCATTCCATCCTAGACACATGTTGAGAAAATATCCCCAAAGGACATTTGATGCATGCTAAAAAGATCTATGATACAGAACTATTTTTACATTTACAAGCAGGACAATTAAAGCAAAGATTAGCAGAATATCACATTTTTTCAGAAAACCTTTAATAAAATGTGCGTCTGTAAACAGCAGAAATTATCACCTAAAGGGAAATGAGTACAAAGTAAAAAACAAAGGTTTCATGTTATTCCTATTTACTGTACTCTACCAAATGCAATGCAATCAGTAGACTTACAATAAAAATACTGATGTGGCCAGGTCTCCTGCTGGGCTCCCCTTTGGCCCCCTTACAGCTGCGCCACCTTTTATTCTAAAGCCTCGCACGCTGTACCGCTCTGAATACCGGGGTCATGGAGCGCTATGTTTTCCAACCATATAGCAATTGACTCGGATTTCTATCATTTTTTTAGCGTGCACAGAATCCATTTATCAAGCGCTGAAAATTGCATTTTAGCGTTGACTGCAATACCGTCTAGAAACTCAAGTGGGCGATCGTGAGCTGTTGTCTTGAAAGTTTAATAGCGATTCAACCTACAGTACACAGTACAGGAGAACGGACCGATCTGCAGTTACTAATCACTTGTTTGTGTGCATAATGTATTGATATTTAAAAAAAAGAATAAAATACGGCAGATTGAACTGCAGGTAGTGTAACTAATACACAGTGTAATACAGGTAGTGTAATACAGGTAGTTACTGTAGTAAACTATACTGTATTTACCTTCATTATAGACTTTGCCAAACGGGTGGTGATGAGCCACTGTCAGTCCCGTATTCTTGATTATACACGTAGTTGACAGGTGGTGGAAGCGGGCCTGCTACACCTGTAGTTGACAGCTGATAAAGCTGGAAATCTTTTTGCTTTTGAAGTCTCCATGATCAAAGATACTGTAAAAATCTGGCACCACACACCAACACCAATACCCTCCTTTAACTCCGTGTGCAGGGGCAATACGAAAAAAACACGGATCACTACTTAACTTTTTCCTAATCGCACGCTTCCACACACGAGCATCAGGTGAAAATTTGTAAAAGTCATAATTTGAGATAAAATATTGATAGATTTCACAAACTGTGGCCGACCAAATTACGTGTGCATATGTGCAGTTGGAACTTTTTCACACGTACTGCGGTGTACTCATTGTTTCTGTCCGGCGAGCGATTGCGCAGTGAGAAATACTGTACAGTAATGTGAAAAAGACACAGCGCATTTAGTTTTTATTATGAAATGCCTAAATTGATACAGTAACTTCTTCAGTACCAAGGTCAATCCACAATGGACCACTGTGGTTTTTTTTAAACACCTGCAAGTCGACACATTACTGTAGCACAAGCAGTGTACACATTAGAATTCATTACAATTCATGAATATCTGCCACCTGGCGGATACGCGAAGAATTGCCCCCAATTTAATCCGAACCATTATAATTAAACAGATCAACCGCAGTTCAACCGCGGGAGCCGGATGGCGCGAATGCAGCATGAACAAAAAGGGATGCACCATTTATTCCGCGTGGCATTCAAGACATGGAACCAGCATGCCCCGAGAAGTTTTAGAATAAAAGCCGGCACAGCAGTACCTCCGCGGGTGATGCGGGTGCGCCGGGGTTTGTGGTTAGACTGCCATAGGTAGGGAGGTTGTGCAGGGGCAACAAGGTCGCCGGAGATCCGCGGCAGCCCCCTTAGCATGGCGCCGCCATCTTGATAGTACGCACGCATACCCAGTGTACAGCGGCCATTAGGAGAATAAGCTCCGCGGGGACTACAACCAGCAGAGTGCACAAGGGCAATGCAACGTAGCTAAGCTAAGCCAAAAGGGCTGTGAGGATCCCCTGCTCCTGCAAAAGATACATTTGGCGTGCTTAGAGAGCCAGGCAGTCGGAGCTGGGACAAGGGTGTGTGCAGGTGTCTGTAGACCCCTGTACTAGGCCAGAAACCCCCTGTTAGGCCCCAGCTAGGCCCCGACTTCCCTAAGCTTATGGTTGCTGCATGGGCAGGCCAATTAGATAGGGACAGTGCCCTGTAGTGCCAAGTGTGAGGGACACAGGCAGGACGTGGTGGCGAACTGGCAATCCGATGGCCTGGGACCAGATCACCCCACAGTAAAGAGACTCTCTTCATGGTGGGACCCTCCAGCTGGACGCCACCCCACATGGAGGCGGACTCATCGCTGATGGCGATGGCATGGGACCGGATGGCCCCTTTGTCTTCAGTTGGTGCTACCAGATGTTGAAGCACTCGGTATGTATCAAACCTGCCCCAACAAGTGCACCAACTTTAAACGGGTTGTGGGCAGCGCGGTCACACATACATTGGGTGGGTTGGCTTCTGTGGGGACATTGGGAGGTTGAGTGCCCAGTGCACCTCAGTACTTTGGGGTAAACCCCGTCAGGGTGTGGACACGGTGTTTGGGGGCACTGTGTGGGGGTATGGCCCTGTGAGGCCTGTGTTATGTTATTGTACCACCTGTTCAGTAAACCTGTTATCCAATAACTGTGTGTATTTCTTACATTGTGTCCTATTACGGGGTTATCCAACACTGATAGGATCCCTCATGGGTGGAGCTGCTGTCACAAGACGATTCAGGTACACCCCAGGCTCCCAGCAGCAGAGGTTCAGGCCTCCTTTGAGCCGCAGGTAATGCACCACATGCACACGGTAGCCGGCACATCTCCCAGAGGGTGGGGGAAACTGCGCTAAACTGATACTGCACCGACACACTTTATTCGAGCAAATACCCAGTATGTACCTGGCAGATACCTGGAATGCGCCACTCCTGACCTCTGACAAGCCCCGTTGCATTTGCCTTCCCAGCCTGGGTTCATGCCTGGCTGATGGGCGGCTGATCTGTTAAATGATAATGATTAGGATTTAATAGGCTGCAATGCTTCGCGTGTCTACCAGATGGCATAAATTCATGAATTGTAATGCAGTTTATATATATATACTGTGCAGTATTGCAGCCAGAGGGAATAAAATGCTTCAATCCCTGCTTGGAAAATAACTCAATGCACTCGGGCAGAAAACAGTCACAAACCTCAATACACCCGGGTATACCCGAATTCGTGGGACTAGCCAAGCTCGAATAAAGTGTGTCGCCAATGTATAGAGTTAAAAATATAACCTGCTGTAAGTTACCTGTAGTACATTTAACTTTTCAAAGTACAAGTAGTTATAGAGGTAGTAAAAACATTAAAGATTCTGTATGTTAGTAAAACATGCTTTACGGGTTACATCTGGTTGTAGCAACTGGTTACAGAATTCTTCAGTAGGTTGTTACTGTATATACAGGTTGATGCAGAGACCGTGCTCAGTGTTCATAAATATTTTCACTGACCCTACCACAGGTAAAAAATCTTTATTAAGGACTTTATTAATTGCACAACTTGTTTTGGGATGTATATTCTCACTTGCCAACTTTTGTGGTGGCTGCACTATTAGATCCATGAGAGATCATCTCGGCGAACATAGAAGTAAAATACACTCAAGTGAGTAAGAGAAACGTCCTTTTAATCCTGCAGCTAAATCTTATTAAAAATAGCAAATCCTTACAGACTATTATATAGGCTACATGCCAATACCATTTTTATAATAATCTGAACAACATTAAAGGAGCAAAGGTTAGGCATGGTCAAGGCCTAGCAGATGCCACCATCAACAGCGAACACTCTAAAAACTACAGAGAAGTGTGGGGGGGAGGGGGAAATAAAAATCCATCGCAGGGATACACAGCCTACCGTGGATTGCCTGCACACCAATTAAGACCCTGAGGTGAGCGGAATTGTGAGAGTGAGGCAGTCAATATGGGAGAGATCCCAGAGAACCACCCTTGGCCCTGTAACACGCTGCAACTCTACTACTCTGAGTACTGTGCCACACAGTGTCTGGGTATTAACCACAACCAGCTCTCGGGGGATTCCCCACTCACCCCCTGCATGCTGGCGTTTGGCTTCGGGGGCAGGATTTTTAAAGCAATCACTGCCCTATATTCGAACCCAGAGGCCAGAGTCATTCATCAGGGTTTTCCATCATATAACTTTTCGATTAAGAGCGGCACGAAACAGGGATGCCCGTTATCCCTGCTGTTATTTGCATTATGTATGGAACCCCTAGCCGTGCAAAATCGGAGTAATCCTGATATAGCTGGCATACAGCTGCATACACAGACTCACAAAGTGGCTCTCTATGCTGATGATGTTTTCCTGACACTGTCGAAGCCTCTAACCTCTGAACCTAATGTCTTCTGCCTACTAGACAAATTTTATAGAGTTTAGGGTTTCAAAATTAATCAAACCAAATCGGAAGCCCTAAATATTAACCTACTTAAAGTAATGAGAAACTCATTTAAATCAATTTTAATTTCAAATGGCAAACAAAAGTTATCAAATATTTAGGAATTAATATCACAAACGATTATAAAACTTTATACAAAGCCAATTTTCCCAAACTAATAAAATCATTGAGAGAAGATATTAGAATTTGGTCAACATTATAATATATCTTGGATTGGCAGAATATATTGTATCAAGATGAATCTGCTTCCCTGTATCCGTTATCTGTTCCAGACCTTACCAATCCCTTTAATAAAGAATGATAACGTAGTCCTTCAGCCATTAATCTCCAAGTTTACTTGGAAGTATAAAAAACCGAGAGTGAGGGGAAGGATCTTGATGAGGCCAACATTGGCGGTGGGACTAGCGTTACCTTTCTTGTGGTCATATTACAAGGCGGCTCAATTATGCCAAATTTCCCAGTGGCACTGCGATCCTAGCCTCAAACGCTGGGTAGCAGCAGAAAAAGAAGTCTGCGCGCCTTTGGAGCTGCACAGCATAATTCGGTTCCAATCTCGGACACTAAAATCCTTAGGATGTTGGGCCACACAATCCTTTTAGATCCATGGATATTTTTGTTATATAGGCCAACACAAGGCCTATCCAGGGACGAGTGCAAATTAGTTGCTCATTTTGCAACGGCGACGAGGTGCGAGATCGCAGCATTATGGAAACAGCTAGAAGTTCCATCCATACCCAAAATTAGAAATATAATTTGGTTTGTATGCCAGATGGAAAAGTTAATGAGTTTGGCTCTAAATTCCAAAAAGTCTGGCTGCCATGGTTGTCCCAGACAGATATCCCTGGGATAAACAGTGCCACGATTATGCTTTGATAGCAAGGAAATGCATTCTCCCTTGATGGGCAATAATGCATAAGAGAGATTCGACAGTAGAACAGAGAAATCCCTTGGTTGATTAGATTGTGCCGGACCCCCGGGGGGAACATCCTCCTGGCGCGAGAGGCGAGCCACTTCACAGTACATTGCTCAGGAAGGATGGATGGACACCTCCCCCCCCCCCCCCAATGCCTCAACATCCTCCTGCCCCAACACCCATTATTTCCTAATTTATTTTGATGTATTAACTTGGCAAGGAATATGTGTACAAAAATGTTCAGAAATCTGTCAACAGAATTTTTTTGTCAACTATGTATTGTTATATCTTTGCAAGAACCCAATAAAATTTAAGTTGCAAAAATAAAATACACTCAAGACATGAGAGGGCAAAGTCAACCGTTTAAGTTAAGAGAATATCATAAAAGTTCACCGCTGGATCTGAAATACATTGGAATCGAGAGAGTTAATATTGACCACAGAGACGGTGATTGAGTAAAATGCCTATTACAGAGCAAGGTTTATTGGATTATGAGACGGCAAGCTATGCCTAATTATGGATTAATTAGAGAGTGAAATTAGTGCATTTTTGTAACAGGAATGTTTAACATCAGTCATTTATATATTCTACTTTTTTAAATGGTTGTGTAAATCACTGCATTTAATGAGATGTAAATATGAATCAATTAATTTTAATTAGGTGTAATAATTAATCCTATATAAATTATGTATTAAATGATGTATATTTTTATCAGCGATGATGGCGTTAGATGAGGCTAAAAGCACTCTGTTCTGTTTTGAATGAATGAATAAAATGTCCTTATAGCGTCATCAAGCATAAAGCCTTCATCTTCTGGGGACTACATGCAATTTTATATTACTCTGTTGTGTTACTGTAGATTGTAGCAGCAATGAAAGCTGAATGAATGACCAATAGAAGGGCAGATATGCCCCACCATGGCCCCGCGCTCTCCCCTACAGTTCACCTACAGACCGCAGATCGCAGCATTAAACTGTGCGCGTGCCGCCAGGTCGCCAGGCACGCGTCCTGCAGGTGAGACTGGGGCCGTAGCCTAAGGCTGCTCTTATTGTGGCGGCGACAGCGACGGCGCGTCAAAACAAATGCATTGCTGCCGTCGCATGCGCTTATAGTAAGCAAGATGCGACGGAGCGACGGCGTGATGGAGCGACGGCTTTGGTTGCGATCGCTGGAAGTCATATCAATTTGATTTTTCCAGCGACCGCATCCTGACATCACCATTGCCGTCGCGTCGGCGGCACTATAAGCGTAGCCTAATGCTTCACATTGACCACTGGTGCATTGTGTTTGTCCCACTGCAACATGCCAATGGGAGCCATAACTGTTACATAGTTACATATAGTTACATATATAGAACTGCTTCTACATCTGTAAAAAGCACTTGGGAATCTCTCTTTGCTTGCAAATAAACACTATATTCGTGGCAAAGTCCAATGTCGGTAAATAATTTGCACACGTCTAGTGTTGAGCAGCAGTTCAAGAATCTTCCTTCTGTTATTTTGAACTTTGTTGTCCACTTTTATAGCTGCAGTATTTGGCGATGTTAGCAAGATCCTCATGTATGGATGTGAGTTTCCTCCCACATCAGCGTTCTCCTGAACAGATGCCTTGCTGCATAAAATTGTTTTGATTGCATCCACATTGGGGGCTCTAGCTGAGGTTGATGTAAAGCTTGCTCTTGTTTCACCTAGGGGGCATGAAACCCTTGCACTCGCCCTGTCTATGCATCAAGACACAAAAATCAGCCTAAACCTTTTATTCAAACGCAAGTCGTGCTGAAAAATACCTTTGCCAGGGTGCATCTATGTAGTAATCTTAGTGGTGGCTATGCCTCCGTCAGTCTGTGATGAGATAAGAGAATAGTGGAGCAAATGGGAGGAGTTAGGGCAGTTACATTTGCATATTGGCGCAGTTCTACGTACAGCTCAACCCCCTTATTATGCTGTGCTTGGGGTCCAAAGAATCACTTCGCGTTATAAGCGGATCGCGTTAGAAATAGTGTACAATTGTATGCATTGTACAATAAAGTATTTAAGATACCAATAATTGTGTTGTAAAGTATTCATAGATACGGAAATTGGCCACGCTTACATCGCGTTATAAGCGGATCCGCGTTGTAGCGGATCGCGTTATAATGGGGTTGAGCTGTATGTACTAAGCAATGTGCAGCTCGGGTTACTTTTCTTGACATGGGTCGTGTACAGCAAGTCATTTTTTGGTGCAGAATACTAGTGCAGCAAATTTTACTGTAGAAATGCCCCATATAAATTGGCGTTTCCGCCAAAAAATGCACGTTTGTTTACGCACGCGTCAGCACAGACCACTTTCTTGATACATAGATCCCACTGTATTTCTCTCTGCATTACAGGTTACTAGGATGGCTGCCTCTCCCAAATTGGTGGCATTTGTGGGCAAGTTGTGCTCTTGCAGAGCCCGATGTCAGGTACTGTAGGACCTTAAAGTAAATAACAAGGCATTTCATTGATTCTTTCATGTAAGGAAACCTCTGTCAATTTGTTTTGTTCTGACATTCATGTCATGATAGAAATGCTATTTTATTAATATTTTTAGAAAGTGTCATAGCATATGAATCATATCATATCATTAATTTTATACCTAATAATTAGTTACAGTTCAGTAATATTTTTTCTATTAACAACATTACATTCAGAAATATTACACTTAAGACACTCACGTTACTATCGTATTTTAAGAAATGTTGTAAAGGTAACTGATAACTATCACACTTTCATGGCATTCATTATGCATAGGAAAGTGCTATTTAAATATTCTGATCTTACCTGCTTCTTCTTTTTCTCTCTTCCAATATCTACAGTATAACACCCCCTATTCTATGAATTATATTATAGTGCTTTATAACTTGTAGTTTCTTCTCGTGCAATCTCTCCTTGGCAAACTTTGGTTTTACTGTCTCAATGTCTCTTTGTAAGTTGCTGGACTGCATGGGAGAATACTCTAACACAGACTGTATTGGTAATACAGTAGTTCAGGTTCTTCACATTAATGGAGGTCTTATTGGCCTTCTGGCACATAATGTTATTATACACCTCTACAATTATCTCAATGAGTTTCTCATTCTCTTCATCAAAGAATTTAAAGTTTAGCATTCTCTGCTTTTCAGATTTGGGAGGAAATATTGAGCAATCCTTTAATCTTCCACTGGCTTGCACAGTGTTGACAAACACACACAGCCCTTGTAAGATGAGAACTCAAATCCACCAAATCATATATATTGTGTCAAAAAGAGTGCTACAAGGATTGTGACCTCACCTATAGAACAAAGCACAAAAAGGCCCAGTGCAATATCTAACGACATATTATATATGTAGCCAGGTCCCCCTCGCGCACTCGCCCCCTCCCTTGCCCCCCCCCCTCGCGCACTCGCCTCCTCCTTCACCGTTGCGAGCGCGCGGTGTTGCTGTGCGGCCGGTTGCCGGGGACGCGAGCGGCGAGCAGGCCGGTTGCCGGGGACGCGATCGGGCCGTCGCTAAGGCCGCGATCGCGTTGCCACCGGCCCGGCGGCTAGCGGAGCAGGGCGCCGCCATGACAGTTAGCTCGCGCATGCGCAGGATGCCAGCTAGCGCGGGAGGCCCCTGATAGCTCGCGCATGCGCGAGGATAGACGGCCAGCCCCCAGGGTGCATAGGGGCAGAGACACCTGACGCCAGGGAGCCAATAGAGCTGAGGGATTTGCCCGGGAAAGGAGAGATACTTTTCGCGGGGTTTTGCAGTGACACAGGCAGTCAGGATCCGGACCAGCTAGGGGTAAGAGGTGGATGCAGGGGTCAGTGACCCTCTGCATTAGGCCAGCAGCCCCCAGGCCCCCAGTTAGGTCCTGAGCCACTTAATAGCTTGTGGAGTATAGGGACAGGCCCTAGATAGGGACACTGACCCATTTATTGGTAGCTTAGTCAGGGACACAGTGCTAAAGCCGTGCGGCCCTGCGAGGTGGGTTCTGGGCTCAGAACACTATCAAAGACCCTGGGACTAAGGTGATATTATCCGCGCTGGAATTCACCCAACGCGGTGTGGAGGACAACGTCGGATCGGGCGGAACTCCGGTGATATCGCGGTACCCGTGGCTGGAGCCCGGGCAGGTAACCTGCAACTCACGTGCACCAACCAGGCCTATCACCAGACATAGTGGCTGCGCAGTCACACATACATATGCAGACATTGGTATATGATTTTGGGAGTGCAAGACATTTGGGTGGGGGTTACTGGACACAGGGTGGGGTCACTCTGCGGGAGGTTAGCGTCCGCCGTGACGCCTAGAGGTGGTAGCGTCCGCCGTGACGCCTAGAGGTGGTAGCGTCCGCCGTGACGCCTAGAGGTGGTAGCGTCCGCCGTGACGCCTAGAGTGGTTAGCGTCCGCCGTGGCGCATGTGTTGAGATGTAATGTGATAAGTTGCTGCATGTAGTAAAGTTAATAGTTATATAGAGCTGTCTGTGTGGTCATTGTGTATTGTCCTGCGAGGAACTACTTCCCCTCTGGTGGGAGCCATCGCAGGTGGAGGCGCTGCATCATTAGTATTGTAATACATTGCCCCAGGTTCCCTTAGCGGATGCTCAGCCTTCTGTGAGCCAACAGGTATTGCACCACGCACCCCCTTGGTAACATTGCATGTTCCCTCCACGCACGCGGTATATGCGATTGGGTGGGGTGATATGACCGTTACATTTGGAGGCGCTGCTGAGATCTTAGACCTGGGGTGCCCTATTCAAAACCGAATCACCAAAAATCAGCATCATGGTAATTCCCTCACGTCAAGAGGTCCACGCGTGGGCCACCACCGTCCGTGAACCACCTAGACATGTGGTTGCAGTAGGGAATGTCCCGGCGTTAGTACCTGAAACTGACATCCGGAACTCACTGAGCAAACTCTTAGGCGCAGATAGAATATGGTACCGTGGCAGGGTGTTCGACTCTACTTATCACTTGAGTGCACTACTATTCACCGTATGCCGGGACATAGGCCCTGAAGCGGCCCCGAATATTCTAATAGCCCCCGAGTGCCCACCAGAAGGATACCCCCTTATATACTCGGACTTGCCAGTAATACGGGAAATGTTCTCGCTCAGAGCCCCTCCTCAAGATCCCGACGAACCGTCCACCAGTACCTGGACGCCACTTACCCCCGTGTCCAGTACCCCAAACCGGGTTGACCGTCCCCAACCCAAAGTCTCCTTTACCCCAAGCGGCCTCCCGGACGCCAGTAGTTGGGCTGACAGTCCTCCCTCTCCACCCGACACCGTACCCCGCGAGGTAAACTCTCGGCCTATCGGAGAGAGAGCAACGAACGAAGGTTCCATAATGGGGGTGACGCTACCCCAATTCGTAGAAGCCCTCACTGTGGCATCCCAGTCTCAAAGTTATAGGAAGCTTAAGGCCTTCTCTGGAGTACTTCCAATACCCCAGGGGGAAGAAGGAATAGACCTGTGGAGGGAGAATGCAGTAAAAGTAGTAGAGGAGTGGTCGTGCACTGACACTGTAAAGCGGCAGCGTATTATGGAATGCCTCAGACCCCCTGCGTCTACTATGTTGACCATCCACAGGGACCAACACCCAGAGTTGACAGCGTTGGAAATAGTGGCGTTCCTGTTGGAGGCGTACGGACTAGCAGAAGACGAAGGAGCGCTCTGGACGAAGTACTTCCGTCTTTATCAGAAGGAAGGAGAGGACCTGTCGGCTTTCATCCACCGCCTACAGCTGGTCCTCGGGGTCCTACTCAATCGTAAGCTGGTCTCCGCATCGGGGATGGATGAAGCTCTCCATAAACAGTATCTGCGGGGATCAAGCCCCACTCACCCCATAGCCAACATGCTCCGCAGCAAGATAATGGACGGGGGCCCCTACAAGTTCACCGAGTTGCTGCGGCAAGTGAAACTACAGGAGGCTCATGTTATGCTACACTCCACCGCTACACCTAAGAGCTCCTCTGCCTCCAAAGGAAAGGGCTCTACGGAAAAGAAGGAAGAGTCTACTGCCTTGTCCAAAGGGTACAAACCACGACCCCCCGACTGACCACCTTCCCCATCCACGAGTCGCCCGGAAAGCCGCCCAGTGGTATGCTATAACTGCGGCAAGAAGGGCCACGTAATCCGTAATTGCCCAGAAAAGGAAGTTCACCCTGAGGAACACCCTTCCGATAGAGGAAAATCAGCCCGATCTATGGTCTGCAGTGTACCAATGGCAGAAGCTGACCTCGAACTCACGCATTCTGGAACTGGAACCCCGGATGCCCCTTCTGACTCCGGCCCCAGTGATGACGCCCCATCCGGTGAAGCTTGCAGTCAAGTGGGCCCTGCGGCCATCGTGCCCGTGGTGCTAGAAGGGATATACGCCTCGGCCCTATTGGACACAGGGTCACAAGTAACCATAATATATCGCAGGTTTTATGATCAGCACCTTCAACACTGCCCACTAAGGCCGGCCGAACATATGAAGGTTAGGGGGTTAAGTAATGAAGACTACCCCATCGATGGGATTGTAAAGGTCCAACTGGACATACTCCAACTGAACACCGGCAAGAAGCACCCCATGCAGGTAGCGGCCATGGTATGCCAGGAGCCCCAAGACCATTGCAAGTACCCAATCATCTTGGGAACCAATGCAGACATAGTGCAAGCTATAATCCGAGCCTACTTGAGAGAGACCAACGAGTTGCCGCTGGCCGATTCGCTCCTAGACCCCATCTTACGAGAAGAATGCCACCGGGTGTATGCATTGGAGCGTCATGGGGACCTCTACAATCGTCAACGAGGACTGACGACCATATTACCAGGGGGAGTGCAAAAGATGGCCGTCTGGTGTTGTTATCCCGACCGAGACCAGAACGACCAACTGTTCTCGCTGGAGAGTGAGCCTGAAGAAGAAGAGGTTCAGCGAGGGTATAGAATACTACCCGAAGTGAGGGATTGGACGGCTAAGATCCCTATTCGAACCCACGTATATGTGCAGAATCTCTCCCCCTTTCCGATGGAGTTTGATGTCGACCAGAAGTTGGGATGCATATATCCGGTCAGCCCGGTGGGAGCCACACCTCAGGTGAAGGCGGCGGCCGCGCACGAGCGGATAGTCGATCTGGACTTCAACTTCGGCGAATCGACCCTGTCCACAGAGTGGAAAAAACGGTTGACCACCCAGCTGATGCAACGACGACGTGTTCTCCACGAGCGAGATGGATGTGGGGTGCAGCCGCAGTGCCCAACATACCATTCGGATGAGTGATGCCACCCCGTTCCGGGAACGTTCTCGTCGCCTTGCCCCTCGGGATGTGGACGATGTGAGGAACGCCATCCAAGACATGGAAACCGCTGGGATTGTGACGGAATCACGAGGACCTTACGCGTCGCCCATAGTGGTGGTGCGGAAAAAGAACGGGTCCGTACGACTGTGTATCGACTATCGGACACTGAACAACCGCACGATCCCGGATCAATACAACCTTCCGCGCATTGAAGAGATCCTGAATGCGCTGAATGGGAGTCACTGGTTTAGCGTGCTGGACCTCCGATCAGGGTACTATCAGGTGCCCATGACGGCGGAAGACCAGGAGAAAACGGCTTTCGTCTGCCCCCTGGGATTCTATCAATTCACCCGTATGCCCCAAGGTATATGTGGGGCGCCTGCTACGTTCCAAAGGTTGATGGAAAAGACAATCGGGGACATGATTCCCCGGGAGTGCCTGGTGTACCTGGACGACATCATCGTCTTCGGAAGGACTCTGGAAGAGCACGAAGAGCGGTTGTTTAAGGTGATCGATCGTCTGGGAAACGAAGGGTTGAAATTGTCCCTAGACAAGTGCCGATTTTGCCATACCTCGGTGACCTACGTGGGGCACATCGTGTCCGCCAAAGGGATCGCCACCGACCCTGCCAAGGTAGAGGCCGTGGTGAACTGGCCTCGCCCAGAGAACGTCACAGAGCTGCGATCCTTCCTGGGGTTCTGTGGGTATTATCGCCGCTTCGTGGAAGGGTACTCGAGCAAGGCTAAACCCTTGAACAATCTGTTGAAGATATACCCTTCCGAGACCGGGAAGAAGGCTGTACCAGCCCGCCAACCGTTTGGTGACAAATGGACCTCTGAGTGTGAGCAGGCCTTCCTGAAGCTGAAGAAGTGTCTGACCGAAGCGCCTGTACTTGCTTATGCGGATCCCGAACAGCCTTACGTCCTGCATGTGGATGCTAGTCTAAATGGACTAGGCGCCGTCCTGCACCAGAAGCACCCGGAGGGCCTGCGGCCGGTAGCTTACATCAGCCGAAGCTTGACACCCAGTGAGCAGAGATACCCCGTCCACAAGTTGGAGTTTCTGGCTCTCAAGTGGGCGATCACCGAGAAGCTCCACGATTACTTGTACGGTGTCACCTTCGAGGTAAGGACGGATAACAACCCCCTCACGTACATCAATACGTCGGCCAAACTAGATGCAGCAGGCCACCGATGGCAGGCCGCCCTCAGTAACTACAGCTTCTCCTTGAAGTATAAGCCGGGGCCATTGAATATTGGGGCGGACGCCCTCTCCCGAAGACCAGGACTACTCGCTACCCCCGATGATGAGGAATGGGAAGAACTTCCCGGCCCCGGAGTGCGGGCTATGTGTAAAACTGCAGCCATAGTTAATGACCAAGTGGCCTTCTCCGAGTTACGAGTGATCGACTCTTTGGGATGCCAGTCGCAGGCTGTCCCCGCCGCCTACTGCGACCCAAAAGGGATGCACCTCACGCACGACAAGGTGTTCCGGTGGAAAGATCTGGTAGACTACCAAATTCGAGATCCGGTCACTAGCATCATCCGGCACGCCGTTGAAAAAAGGAACCCAGCCCTTCTGAAACGTGCGCCCAATGACTTGGTGGCCTTACTCATGCGAGAATGGGACAAATTTGAAGTGGACAACTACTTGCTCTATCGGGTGGTGCAATATCATAATCACCCGGATAGGAGACAACTAGTCCTACCCAAGAACTTACAATACCTGGTGTTGAAGTCCCTACACGATGAACACGGGCACTTAGGCGTAGAGAAGACTTTTGGGCTAGTCCGAGACCAGTTCTTCTGGCCCAAGATGAGGGAAGCGTTGGAACAACACTGCCGCCGTTGTTCCCGGTGCATTCAACGCAAGACGTTGCCTACCAGAGCAGCTCCCATGGCCCATCTTAAGAGTTCTGGTCTGATGGACTTGGTGTGTATGGACTTTTTATGTATCGAACCTGATAGCCGAGGCATCGGTAACGTGCTGGTCATCACGGACCATTACACCCGATATGCACAGGCCTTCCCCACAAAAGACCAGAAGGCTATCACGGTCGCGAAAGTTCTATGGGAAAAGTTCTTCGTGCATTACGGTCTTCCAAACCGACTTCACTCCGACCAAGGGCGAGATTTTGAGAGTACTCTGATCCGAGAATTACTTAAAATGCTGAACGTCGCCAAGTCCCGGACGACTCCGTACCACCCCGAAGGAGATGCTTTGCCTGAACGATTCAACAGGACCCTGTTGGACATGCTTGGAACTCTGAAGGGAATGCAGAAAGCAGAATGGAGTCGTCACGTAGAAACGTTGGTACACGCGTACAACTGTACTCGCCATGAGTCCACTGGGTTCTCCCCGTACTTCCTCATGTTTGGGCGGGAGGCAAGACTCCCCGTAGATGTGCGTCTTCGAGTCTCAACGGATGGGATACACAATGCTACCCATTTCCAGTATGTGCAAAGGCTAAAGGACAGTTTGCAGCAAGCTTACCAACAGGCTGAGAAGTCTACAGCTAAACTGAATGCTGGCAATAAGAGACGATACGACAATAAAGTCAAATATCGAGAGTTACGTCCTGGGGACGCTGTGTTACTTCGTAATTTGGGAGTCCCCGGAAAACATAAACTGGCAGACCGATGGAGAGATGGCGTATATGAGGTAGAGTCACAGATACCCGGCCTCCCGGTCTATCGCATCAAAGACACAGACGGCCGGGTAAAGGTGTGGCATCGTAATCACCTTCTCCCTATTCCCCAAGTGGGAGGCGAAGAAGAAGAAATACAGGCCACACCGCTCAACGGTGAGTCCGATCTATCAGAGGTGGGTCAAGAGACTGTAAATAACGAGACCCACTCTGAAACCCTGAAGACCCTATGGAGGGACCCTCTCAAAGGGACTATTCCACAGAAGGGGCATCTCCCGGAGGAGCTACGGGTAAAGGGCCCCGTAGGCCAACGCCTACTAAGGTGGCACCAACAGGCCAGCCTTTGGATCCACAGAGCCCGTGCTTTGTGCCTAACAGAGACTGTTCAGAGACATTTCTCCCCTCAAGGGACGAGGCTGAGCCTCAGGACTATACTTATTACTCCCCAGAGGGAGTTGCTGAAGAACAACTCCGTAGGAGCCAAAGGGCCAGGTACCCTCCAACTCGGGTAACCTATGATCAAATGGGGGCACCCCAGTATGAGGCTCAGCAGTGGTCTCGGAGCAAAATCCAATCCGTGATTGTGATGCTCACAGAATTGTGTAACCTTGTTTAAAGTTGATGCAATGTGCTAAGTTGTATTCGTACCAGATGCATTTTTATTATATAACGGTTGTGTATAGTAGTAAGTTATGTGGTCCAAGCGGGGACGTTGGAGTTTCACCAGGGGGAGGATGTAGCCAGGTCCCCCTCGCGCACTCGCCCCCTCCCTTGTCCCCCCCCCTCGCGCACTCGCCTCCTCCTTCACCGTTGCGAGCGCGCGGTGTTGCTGTGCGGCCGGTTGCCGGGGACGCGAGCGGCCGTCGCTAAGGCCGCGATCGCGTTGCCACCGGCCTGGCGGCTAGCGGAGCAGGGCGCCGCCATGACAGTTAGCTCGCGCATGCGCAGGATGCCAGCTAGCGCGGGAGGCCCCTGATAGCTCGCGCATGCGCGAGGATAGACGGCCAGCCCCCAGGGTGCATAGGGGCAGAGACACCTGACGCCAGGGAGCCAATAGGGCTGAGGGATTTGCCCGGGAAAGGAGAGATACTTTTCGCGGGGTTTTGCAGTGACACAGGCAGTCAGGATCCGGACCAGCTAGGGGTAAGAGGTGGATGCAGGGGTCAGTGACCCTCTGCATTAGGCCAGCAGCCCCCAGGCCCCCAGTTAGGTCCTGAGCCACTTAATAGCTTGTGGAGTATAGGGACAGGCCCTAGATAGGGACACTGACCCATTTATTGGTAGCTTAGTCAGGGACACAGTGCTAAAGCCGTGCGGCCCTGCGAGGTGGGTTCTGGGCTCAGAACACTATCAAAGACCCTGGGACTAAGGTGATATTATCCGCGCTGGAATTCACCCAACGCGGTGTGGAGGACAACGTCGGATCGGGCGGAACTCCGGTGATATCGCGGTACCCGTGGCTGGAGCCCGGGCAGGTAACCTGCAACTCACGTGCACCAACCAGGCCTATCACCAGACATAGTGGCTGCGCAGTCACACATACATATGCAGACATTGGTATATGATTTTGGGAGTGAAAGACATTTGGGTGGGGGTTACTGGACACAGGGTGGGGTCACTCTGCGGGAGGTTAGCGTCCGCCGTGACGCCTAGAGGTGGTAGCGTCCGCCGTGACGCCTAGAGGTGGTAGCGTCCGCCGTGACGCCTAGAGGTGGTAGCGTTCGCCGTGACGCCTAGAGTGGTTAGCGTCCGCCGTGGCGCATGTGTTGAGATGTAATGTGATAAGTTGCTGCATGTAGTAAAGTTAATAGTTATATAGAGCTGTCTGTGTGGTCATTGTGTATTGTCCTGCGAGGAACTACTTCCCCTCTGGTGGGAGCCATCGCAGGTGGAGGCGCTGCATCATTAGTATTGTAATACATTGCCCCAGGTTCCCTTAGCGGATGCTCAGCCTTCTGTGAGCAACAGGTATTGCACCACGCACCCCCTTGGTAACATTGCATGTTCCCTCCACGCACGCGGTATATGCGATTGGGTGGGGTGATATGACCGTTACATATAGTTAAATACTTATCTGTATATCATCTCATAAGCAAGGGTCATATAGTTCAATTCTTTGGCCAACGTATTTTAAGTCTAGAACCACATCACAATATGGCCCATCTGTAGGTCCTAACACTGCTGCACCTGACAAAATCTCTCATACCCTCTCTAAGGCCACGTCCATTGAGGGGGGAGCAGTGCTGAGGCGCGCTGACGCTGAGGCGCGCCTGCTGAAGCCTGTGCGATTTCATGGACTTGCAGGCGAGCCAGCGTGCGCGATCGGGAGGTGGGGGGAGGCAGAGGGAGGCGGGGCAGTGACGTCGCTGGGCCAATCGCCCACGACGCACCGACGTCAACGTCGGTTGACGCTGCTTCGCGCTGATTGGATGTTTGGCTGTCGGCTGAAAAATCCAACTCCTCAGCACGCCTGCGGACGCTCGCGTGAGCCCCCTCTAAAGACATCCTCGTTGAGGATGCCGGGGCTCAGCGCGGAGCGTCCGCACGGCTCAGCGCTGCTTGTCCTTCTATGGACGTGGCCTAATGGAGGGAGAGCTGTCCTTAATAGGGCAGATTGGCCATACGGCCTTTTTGTCTTTTGCATAGAGTTGAGACTGTTTGTATTGATGAAAAAGACGAACAATATCAGTTTAGTATCAGGTAGTGTCGCTGAGAAATAGTAAAGTTTATTTTACAAAAAATCGGATACTGTACACATGCCCCTGGGGGGCGGGAGAATTTGTAGGGGGGGCGCGGGCGGTTACAGAGGCCCCGCACTGTTCCCTACGGCATTTAAATTAAATGCCTAACTTACCCCCATATCTTCTTAGAATGTAACTTACCTGCTGCCAGCCGGGTTTTCGGCGACGCGTCGCCATGGGGTCATGTCGCTTTGGCAACATGCATCAAATGACGCGGTGGGGGTCATGTGGCGTCACATGATCCGCGACGTCATTTGACGCAGAGCACTCGGGAGAGGGGGGGGGTGAACGCTGCGGCTCCCAGGAAGGAGGCCACAGCTCAAAAAGTTTGCGCACCGCTGTTCTAACTCACATCCGCACTTGTCCTTTGCCTACGTACGTCAATAACGATGAGTTCCCCTCCCTGCTATCCCATACAAATAGCTGTAGTGGGGCTTATTTACTAGATGAACCTGAGGAAGGGTTAACTTTGTGCTTTGAAACGTTGTGCTATTACTGGTCTCATTTGAATACAAATAATTTGAATACAATTAAATGACCTGATCTGAACACGAAGAGTGCAGCTATTCCTCCTTCATCCTTATTGCTGTGACATGGTGCCGGTAGGGGAATCCCATCACGGAGATGCTACACACCTCAATAAACTGTATTGACAACCATATTGGAACAACGGGTGTGCAGGACAACTTTATGGCTATTTACTGGGGAAAGAGCAGTTCAAAAGAATGGCACCAGAATTGTTTTCTTATATAGTGATAATGCACAGCGTTGTACTGTACATAGAAGTTTTAATGCACAATGGGAACTATGCACTAAGCATTTTTTTTTGGCATTAAATTGGCACACAGAAGTGGCAAATTATATTGCGTTTGTGTGCGTATATACAGTATACTAATCTTTTTGTTCCATATTGTGCGCATGATGCACAGATGGTAATGATATGTACTAAACTAAATGGTGTCTGTGCCTTCCAAAAATATATACTGTATAGAAATATATAAGCGCTAAATAAATTTGCTAATATATCGCACCCAGTGAGTGAAACAATACAAAAGATTTTAAAATAAATTAAAAAAAGAACAAGGAAGATTATATCAATAACATTTACACAAATATGATTTTTGTCCAGATGGTGCCAAGATCGCCCAAGGAATTTCTGAAGGTATTCCGCGGATAAGCTCAGCAAAATTGTCTCTCCAAGGCGCCACCGGAAAATAATGCAGCACAGAGGGAAGAGAAAAACAGAAAAGAAATAGAATATAGTGTAGTATGTCGGCACAATGAAGACAATTATATATATCACTTATGTCTTATCCACTCACAATGGTTTGCTCTTGACTTCAAGCATTGAAAAATTCCATTCTCTTGGATGTTTTCTCCGATGATGTATTATATATAAAAGATAGGGAGGGAGGGAGGGAGACGAGGGAGAAAATATATGGTGCAGTATGTCTTCATATAATAACAAAATATTGAAATCCTCTCTTTGTGCAGTCACAGAGTTCTTGCTTGAAAAGAGTTATTTTTCTTACACACTCCTTTTGATAGAATTGGATTCTCTATTCATCAGGGGGTTGTGTCTGTGTGTGTCGGTGTGTGTGTCGGTGTGTGTTTCGGTGTGTGTGTCGGTGGGTGTCGGTGTGTGAGTCGGTGTGTGATTCTGTGGGTGTCTGTGTATCTCTGTGTGTGTCCATGTGGAGGGAACAGAGACGCTGCGCCGCCATTTGCCTCATGGAGAATGTGATAAAAGTTTTCAAATTCCATGAGGGCTATTCTTATTGCGAATTATGAATACATAAAAAAAAGTTTTTACATAATATATACAGTATTTTCTATTTATATATACACTGT
This sequence comes from Ascaphus truei, assembly GCF_040206685.1. Taxonomy (NCBI): domain Eukaryota; kingdom Metazoa; phylum Chordata; class Amphibia; order Anura; family Ascaphidae; genus Ascaphus; species Ascaphus truei. The sequence continues at coordinate 267,631,492 of NC_134487.1, read as the reverse complement.
ATATCATTTTAGTACTATACATGAAGGCATACAGCACCATATATATGTTCCCCTTCTCTTTTATACAATACATCATGAGAGAAACCATCCAAGAGAATGAGATGTTTAAACGTTTGAAGTCAAGAGGAAAACATTGCGAGTGAACACGTGATTTATTATTCTATTTATTGTGCAGACATATTAAACTATTATTTTTTTCATTTTTGTTTTTCTCTTCGCTGCTTCAGGCTGCGCTTATAGCGACAGCGGCGCGATGTCGCGGTAAAACAAATGCATTGCCCCCGTCGCGTGTGCTTTTAATAAGCACGACGCGACGGATTGGTCGCGATCGCTGGAAGTCATCTCTATTTGATTTTCCAGCGACCGTCGCGCCGCCGTCACCGGCATTATAAGCGTAGCCTTAGGCTGAGTCCATAGAGACTCCAGCCATGCGAAGGCGCACGGAGGCTGAGGGAAAGCGTGTGCTTTCCTTGGCCTTACTACGCGCACCGTCCGGTGGCGTGTCTGGGGGCGGGTCAGTGACGTCACGGAGCTGGTTCGTCCTCATTGGGCGAACAACTCACGTGACTGGCCCTCCGCTCCCGTCAGCTCTTAAACTAAAAATTATTGTCTGCTACGCCTCCGCACGCCTGCGGAAGCGTTAGCGAGCACCTGCTAAAGCCACTCTCATTGCGGCTGCAGGGGCTCACTGACAAGCATGAGCGCGGGTCAGCGGCTAAGCGCTGACCATGCCTGCGGCCTTTGGTTGCACCTTGGAGAGACCATTTTGCAGTGCACTACAAAATTGTTTAACCTGCTTCAAAACCATCAGCCAAGTTGAATCTGGTGTAAATCCTGAAAAGCTTGTCAACATAAAGCACTTATAATTCTGCGCTATGTATCAATGATCCATTTTTTGATGCAGCATATAGTAGATGTTTCATTATATACAGTAACAAAATGTAACATTTTCACAGCATGGTTATTATAAAATATACTACAGTACTTATTTTACTAATACAGTACCAGTTATTAAATAAAAAATACACATAACTCTGTTTCAATGTAAATTGTATCAATCATGTATACAACACTACACAATGCATCAAATGTCATTTCAGAAAACAAACTGTGCGTCATAGGCAAAAAGTCCGCTTCACACACCACAGACATTTGTACTACTTTTTAGCATTTTGACACACAATTTGCTTACCACGTAGATCCTGTTAGAATATATGCCCCAATGAATGCCTGCCCTGCATACTGTATCTTATATTCCAATTCCAGTGCCTAAAGCATGGGGAGCAAAGGACACATGACCAAGGTCACAAGGAGCTAACACTGGGATCTGAACCAGGTTGACCTCCTTCAGAGGCAGTGACATTACTAATCTACTACTTCAGACCATTTATCAAAGTTAAAATTCCATTTGCTTGCAGTGGGATTCCATTTCTTTGAGAAATACAATGCTTTTATTTGCACCGTTGTTGCTCCAGTTGTGCAGATGGTAGACTTTAATAAATAATCTTTTGACTATGTAAACGATCCTAAACATCTATTGCCAATCAGTAGCATCTACATGTATTTTATGTCTAAAAAAAAAAAAAAACCATGGGGATTATTTGTCCGAATCTCTGAACTGCAAAACAGGGGTGATAAAGATGCAGAGAAAACAGCTCAAGAATTATTAAAGACAAAACTGTTTTTCTCTGATGCAATTTGTAACATTAGTTTTGTCCCAGTTTTACTGAATTTGATAAAGAGACTGCATTATTATTTTTTTTTTTTAGAGTTTCTTTTACTTTTGAGGTGGTTTCTGTGAACTGCAATAAATAGAAAGAATATATGGCAAATTATGCAAATATCATTATAATATGTTTGAAGTGTCTACTTCATAAATTTTCTTACTGCTCCACATAATCAGTGATTCGCTTCTTGATGAAAGTGGAAGAAAATATTGAGAATAATACAACTCTTAGAGGCCTATGTACTGTGTCTCAAACAGCTCTTTTCACTTAAAATTGGTACGTCATACGCAATTTCAATTGCGTTTGTGTGTGCCTAGGTACTAAGCTCGAATTTCTCCATTAGCGCCAGCTGCGTCAAATACGATTTTCTTTTAATTTGTTTGGGTGTACAGATGTAAATAGTATGTGCAAAAAATGAGTGAAAATTAGTCAAAATCGTCTACCAAGTTTAACATTGCATAAACCGTAAAAAAAAAAAACATATTAGCGCAGAATGAAGTTGCCATGTATTAACCCAAAAATGTATTTGACGCAGCACATATGTTTCATCACATAGGTTATACAGTACCAGGGGTGCGCAAACTTCCTGCGCTGCGCCCCCCCTGCCTGCTCTCCCCCTGTGTGCCCACCATTACCTCTAATGTGGCGTAAAATGGCGCAGCGGGGTCATCTGATGTCATGTTACCCGCGGCATCATTTGCTGCCTCGTTGACATAGAGACGCGGGCACTGAAGCCGGGTAAGTGAGCCGAGCCCCCCCAAAAAAAGTCTCCCCCAGTTTGCGCACCCCTGGGTTAGACAATGTGTTAATCTTTTCACAGCATTGCTCTTATAAATAATATTACACTTAGAGTTGATGCTTACTAATACCAGCTATACATTTTAAAAAAATACACAGATTTCTGTGTAGTCCCCTCTTTGGGTACAACTAAGTGCCGATCCAGAGCAGATCCAAGTCCCCCATCTCTAGTATTCAAAGAGGATACTGATAAATTAGGAGGAAAAATTGCTTATAATGGGGTATACTTTGTGTAGCGATATGACGTTGTAATTAAAATGTTCACATCATGGATGTTTTGCATCTGCTTCGCACTATGTAGAGCGCGGTGTACAATGGAAGCAGTGTGCTACTCATTTGGCAGCAACAATAATATCATTAACATATTAGCCCCCTTTGCCTATGCCTAGGGGAAATACGTGGGCTACTACGCGTGCTGCTGTACCTGTACTGTATGCTCACAGGAGGCCTGAGCCTCCACTTCTGGGACCCTGGGTTAGCTCTATCCCTTACGTGCAGCGCCTCTACCTATGAGGGATCCCATTGTTGGCGGGATAACCCCTCACAGGAAGCAATACAACAGTAGTAAGCAATAACACCACACAATGTGTATAACTGATCTTTACTGTACAAAATACGAAACACATATAACACACAATACTAGGTAACAACAGTATAGGGCAGTGACCCCAAACAGTGAGTGGTTCCCCCAAACTACTGAGGGTGCCGTGGCACCAATAACCCCTGGTGTCCGTCCCAGCAATCCCACCCAAATGTGAGGTAGCACTACCCCCTGTAAATCTTGGTGCATGTTGGGTACCTGACTGGGTACTCCAGTACCCAGGTGCAGCTTGCAAACTTGGACTGAAGAATGTCCCACGGAGCGGGGCCTCCGACAGTAATTCCCCTCCGGCCTCAGGGTCCAGATTCTCCTCATGGTGTGAGCTCCAAAGGGTCTCACACAATGTCCCAGAATACTGGTCCCAGGCCACAGATCTCCGCATGGACATCCACCGGCGCAGCAGTACTACTATAGTACTAATGGGTACTATATCTGTAATCTGAGGCCTTCCTTACAATACTCCTCTGAAGAGGCTCAGGGCCTAGCTGGGGCACGATCTAGGCCTAATCCATGGAATCACTGCTCCCTGGATGCTACCTTCCAGGTCACTGCCGCCGTCTCCTCTGGTTCGCGGGCTCTTCGTCACGGAGGATATCCTGTTCCTCCAGGCTGCAGGCAGTCCATCGGCTGCCTCAGCCCATGTGGTATCCCTCCCCCCCAAGGATTCTGGGGCTTATAGTTACGCTGTAGTCCTTGCAGAGCCTATCCAAAATAGCCACCACGCTGATTGCCACTGCGCACGCGCCAAGCACCGGAATGGCCACCGCGCTGTTTCCCCTGATCGCACGGGGTCCCCCAGACAGCAGGGAAGAGCCCCGCACCGGAGGCAGGGTAGGGGACTCGGCTACACATAAAAACCTAAAACCCCTTCTCAGCTTGTAGAAATATTCCCAGTGAACCAGGCACTTAAGCCCAGTTCTGTAAAAGGGGAGCCTTTTGCTGCAGCTGCTTACTCTGCAGTTTGAATATCTAGCCAGAATTCAGATGGAGGTACTACTACAAGTCTTCCCACACAAATCCATTAATATTGAATAAACAATCGAGGGAGAGTGGGTGGCTGTAATTACAACGTGAATAGGACGCAGTGGTCTGAAATCTTCAAAGCAAAGGCTGGTCGTAGAAGTGTTTCAAGGTAAGAAAAACCCTGGCCCCATCTGGTCCCAAAATATGTGAAACAGTAGCACTAATAAAACCTCAATCTATATATACTAATCATCTTATTATAGGCAGCTGTTTCTGTTCAACGCCATTAATCACCATTGAGATTTTGCTGCAGTATTTCTATCCAAAATATTTGTTCGGTTTAAATTGCCCTGCTTGACAGAAATATACTGTGTGCCACCATCCAAGAATAATTTAGTCTTCATCAGTGAACAGGTTGGATGTTTTGGCCTCTATCTTGTGTGTTTTGATTTACCTGTGTGTGTTAAAGGTTTGTTTACATTGTCTTGTTTGCTCATAATAAGGCTTAATTGTGTCTAAATGCTTTCCCAGCTGTGCGGGTTTCAAGAGAATCAGAGCAAGTGTTTACTGCTAGCTGCTCAGTTCGATATGGCCTTCTGGCAGTGAGAGCCTCTGTGGACTGTCTGTGCAAGGGAAGGGAGGGAAGGCAAAGAAGAGGGATATAGGGAAAATATGGAATTCAATTATTAAACATTGGAGGGGCAAAGGAAGTTAAAAGAGAACAGTAAAAGAAGTGTCAGAGGATTCTGCTTCTATTGAAAACAATCCCCCAGCCTAAATTCCCCCTCACCAAAGTAAATGAAAGGGAACATGACAAAGGGGTGTCAGTGTATTTAGGAGGGTTTAAAGGGTGGATGGGTGAGAGGAATCACTTTGATATCAAGTAAGCAACAAGGTTTGCCCAGCTGCCCCCAATGAATAAGCAACTTCCCTTTCTTTCTTTCGTTCACTGTATGCTGAGTGTGTCAGGGAAGTGTTAGAGGGGCGGTTAAACTTTCCAGGAAGGGCTTCTGGTAATGATTTGATCTGTAGGAGGTCAAGTGTAGGAAGAATTGGTATGTAATAATAATAATAATAACATGTTCTTGTATAGCGCTGCTAATTGTACGCAGCGCTTTACAGAGACATTTTGCAGGCACAGGTCCCTGCCCGTAAAGCTTACAATCTATATTTTTGGTGCCTGAGGCACAGAGAGATAAAGTGACTTGCCCAAGGTCACAAGGAGCTGACACCAGGAATTGAACCAGGCTCGCCTGCAGCAATCGCAGTATCAGTCAGTGTCTTTACTCACTGAGCCACTCCTTCTCCCTCTAGCAAGGTCAGCAGGTATGGAGCTTCAGTGTAATCCTGCTGGTTGTCGGTCAAAGAGTACAAAGCCAAACTAGGGTTTGACCTAGCCAGGGCTGAAGACTTGGGCTGATAACATAGTGAAGCTTATGATGAGAAGTAATTCCTCTTGATGTTAAGTTTCATATATTAATAAAGCTGTTTCCTGTGTTAATCAATCTTTGTTTCAGGATGTGATCTTTAAGGGGTACGGTGATGGGTTTGGAAGAGGGGTGTAATTTGAAGCTGCCTTATTCATGAACTTACCAAGAACCCCTCTATGGCATATGGAGAAGGCGTGGCTCAGTGAGTAAAGACACTGACTGGCACAGGGTAACCTGGTTAAATTCCCAGTGTCGGCTCCTTGTGAACTTGGGCAAGTCACTCTATCTCCCTGTGCCTCAGGCACCAAAAAATATAGATTGTAAGCTCCACGGGGCAGGGACCTGTGCCTGCAAAATGTCTCTGTAAAGCACTACATAAAGCTAGCAGCGCTATTCAAGAACATGCTATTATTATTATTATTATTATTTATATAACGGCTTAGCATCCAGCTTATCCATATAAAAAAAAAACATACTCCAATGAATGAAACCTTGCCAGATCTGTCACGTTGAATGTGTGGTGCTACCACTTAACCAGCATTACTAACTATCCCAAAAATGCTTATTGGACCCAACTATCCTTTTTTTTTTGTAACTTAAATTTTATTGCATTTTTCCAAACAAGTGATACAGAATACAGTATACATTACATTCATTTTTAGTGTTAATCTCCGCTATAGACAGTACCGTATGTTAGCTTGTGAGACATATCCCGGTTTTTCGGGCCCTACTCGACCGGATTGTTTTGGGTAGACTAGCAATAAAGATAATAACATAATTCACATAGTACGATTGATTCAAATTGACAAACACAAAATCAATAAAGAAAAAAAAAAAAAAAATAATAAAAAAACAAAAAAAAAAAAAAAAAAAAGGAGGTGGGTAGGAAGGGGGTAAAGGGGGGGCGCGGCCGGAAGAGGAGCATCGACTCGTGCTAGGTCTCTTCACCGCTCCTAGTAAGGTTCTTTGTGGGTTGCGTCCTCTCCAGTTTAACACCTCTGTAGGCGTTCTGTCTATTTGTCTGTGTAGTCGTCGTGAGCTGAGTTTCCGCTCCTAAAGGAGAACGCACCTTCATCTATCACAGCCAGATTGTGTTCCTCTCAACCCCGGAGATATCCGTCTGCGCCAGCCAAGGCGTCCATACTTTGAGATAATTGGTGCCAGTGTCGTTAACTAGACTCGTCAACTTTTCCATCTGGCAGATAAACCACAATCGATTTCGAATCTTTGGGATACTTGGAATTTCGGGGCGTTTCCATAGTGCTGCTATCTCGCTCCGTGTGGCTATTGCAAAATGTGCTATTAGTTTATTGTTTGCTTTGGACAGGCCCGTTAGTGGTCTATTCAAGAGGAATAGCCATGGGTCTGGGGGAATAGTGAGGTCGAAGACTCTCTGTATCCAATGTCTAATTTCTTCCCATAGTGGGGAGATCCGCGGGCAAGACCACAGCATATGTAACAGATCGGCCGATCCTCCGCACTGCCGGGGGCATAGTGAGGAGGATCCAGGCACGAACTTGGCTAATTTCATTGGGGTGAGGTACCACCGCATTAGGACCTTATATGCGTTCTCCTTTAGTGTGGTACATATGGAGCTTTTTGCCGTGGCCATATATATAGCGTTCCACTCGTCATCTTCTAATGTCTCTCCCAGGTCTCTTTCCCATTGGGTTCTAAATGACGGTGGCTGCTGTCTAAAGCTCGCAGAATCAACTACTTCCTTGTACAATTGTGATGTGAGTCCCTTTGTGTCGGTCTCGGCCAGACAGAGCTTTTCGAATGACGTCAGGGGGGGGTATGGGGCAAATTTGTTATAAAATGCTCGAAGCTGGAGGTACCTAAAAAATTCTGAGTGGGGTATATCTTTTTCTTCTCTGACGTGATCAAACGTTTTAATCTTGCTATTGTAACCCTCCAGATCTTTAATTCGTATATAACCTTTATGTTTCCAAATTGATGCATCTCCCTCCAGAAGGCCAGGAGCGAACTTGGGATTGTTCCAAATTGGGGACATCGAAGAATTACTCGTTGTGAGAGAGTATTTAGTCTTATTAGCCTCCCAGATAGACAATGAGTTGGTCATTGAGGAAAGCGGCATGTTAGCAGATCGTCGTGCTGTTTTAGGTAGCCAAATCAAGTTGCGTATTTTTAAAGGAGCGCAGGCAGCACTCTCTAATTCCACCCACCGTTTTAAATGTGGACTGGATTGCCATTGAACAATTTGGCTTAATTGAGCCGCTTTGTAATATGAGAGCAGGCAGGGTACCGCTCGGCCCCCTGCTAGGACAGATCTTTTCATATTTAATTTGTTGACTCTCGGTTTTTTCCCTCCCCAGATAAATTTAGAGATTGCAGACTGAAGTGAGAGCAAATCCTTCAGTCTGAGTGGCACTGGTAACGTCTGGAAAAGGTATAGGATACGGGGGAGTAGGTTCATTTTGACGCTATGTATCCTACCTATCCAGGATATTCGTATAGAGGACCATTTATGGAGGTCAGCTATCAACGTCCGAATTAGGTTGGGGTAATTTGCATTGTAGATGTCTTTGGTGTTCTTGGCTATGTGGACTCCTAGATATTTTATGTATTTCTGTTGCCAGTGGAAGTTAAAATTCAGTTGCAATAACTTCTCTACGTGTCTAGGGAGATTGATGTTGAGGGCTTCAGATTTAGCTTGATTTATTTTAAATCCCGAAATGCTCGAGAATCTGTCCAATAAATCCAATAGGTTTGGCAAGGAGGTGAGGGGCTTTGAAATAATTAGTAGGATATCATCTGCGTACAGGGCCGCTTTATGTGTTTGAGAATATACGTTTAACCCTGAGATGTCCGGGTTGCCTCTAATTTGCGCCGCCAGTGGTTCTATACATAGAGCGAACAGGAGAGGGGATAATGGGCATCCCTGTCTCGTGCCACTCTTAATTTGAAAGGGGAGAGATGGAAAGCCCTGGTGTATTACCCTGGCGGTAGGTCCTGAGTACAGCGAGAGAATCGCTCTACTCACCTGATCCCCAAAGCCAAATGCCGCAAGCGTCTCCTTCAGGTAAGGCCAGTCTATCCTATCAAAAGCTTTTTCTGCATCCAGACTTAACAGCATACTTTGTGTGTTATTTTTAGTGGCCAATTCTACCAGATCAATAAATCGCCGGGTATTGTCCGCTGCCTGTCTGCCTTTAATGAATCCGACCTGATCTGGGTGTATAAGTCTGGGTAGGATTAGACATAATCTATTGGCCAATAGTTTAGCGTATATTTTAATATCAGTATTGATTAGGGATATGGGCCTATAACTTTTGCAGTCCAGCGGATCTTTACCTGGTTTATGGATTAATGATATAGACGCCTGTAACATCTCTCTGGGGATGGGGGCTCCTGCTAATATTGCATTGAACACGTGGAGCAACCTAGGGGCTAGTACTTTGGCAAATTTCTTATAGTATAGCCCCGAGAAGCCATCTGGCCCTGGGGCTTTTGAGGGTTTGAGTTCCTTAATGGCTTGTGACACCTCCTCTATAGTGAAATCAGCGCCCATGGCCTCTCTCTCTGCCTCTGTCAATCTCCCTAGTTTTGAGCTGGCTAAGAAATCTCTCAGCTTCTCGCTCGTTTTAGCGTTATGTGCCACTTTCTCTCCATTATATAGTGTTTCATAGAACGAACCAAATTCTTCTACTATTTTCTTAGGGTTGGCCGTGGGGGTACCTGATTTTAAGCGTATAGCTTGGATATTAAACTTCACTTGTCTGTCTCTTAACGCTCGAGCCAGCATAGTATCCGGCCTGTTCGCTTTTTCGTAAAATTTACTCTTAGACCAACTCAGCGCGTTATCTGCCCTGGAGGTCAACAACATGTTTAGTTCAATTTTGGTATCTTTCAATTCTTGTAGGGTTTGTGGGTCTGGGTTACTCTTACTATCCTGAGTAGAGATGTGTGAAACTGTCCTTTAGTAGAAATGTGCGAAACTGATCAAAATGCATTCACACAATTTTGAGTGACTTTTTTCCCAAATTGATTCCTTGTGAAACATTTCACTGAACCTCAAAAGGCTTATTATGTCTTGAGATTAGTGTTAGATTTTGCAATTTCGTAAGCTTTCAGTTAAATATCACCGGCAATGAGCGAAACATGGTGTGTGCCTGTGCTCTAATTATAGTCTCAGCATTAAGCAAATCGAAGAGAAATTTGCAAGCAAATCTAGTGATTTGAGAGAATTTAGCAAATTAGCATATTAAATTAAATTGCAATGCACATTGACATAATACTTGGCGAATTATGCCAGCTTTTACTCAGCCGCAGCTTTTTTCGCAATTTTTTCACGCTTCACGACTTCATGCAAATATCTTGCACTTCTAGTCCTGAGGTAGTTGACAGCTATGCATCAACATCAAACAGTGTATAGTTATGGACCATATAATATTAATTCTGCAATCAGGGCTGCCGACACAGGGTTGAGAGTATGGTCAACTGTCCAAGGCCCGGTGGCTGTGGGGGGACCATCCTGCCGCCCTAGAAGTTGAGCCCGGTAACGTCTGTGTCCAGTTGCCGGGCCTCTGTGTCATGGTGTGACGTTGCTCGTCTCCGATCAGGAAGCAGACCGATAGGGCTGAGGTAGGGATGCTAATTAACCGACCAGAGCCCAGGGACTCGCCTGTTAGAGTATCCGTGGTTGGTAAGCAGGCAAAGGGTCAGGGCAGGCAGCAGTGGTGCAGAATCCAGGCGACAGGCTAAAGGTCAGGGCAGGCGGAAGGCAGCGAGGTCGGGGTCATGGTCCGGGTCAACAACAGGAATTCCAAATTAACAGGGCAGCCACAGGGATAGGCTAGGCACAGCAACAGGCTAGGCACAGCCACAGGGAAGGCTCACGAACAAGGAAGACTCATGACCAAGGAAGGCTCAGCTACTGTTAATTAGACTGTAAGCTCCTCGGGGCAGGGACTCCTCTTCCTTAATGTTACTTTTATGTCTAAAGCACTTATTCCCATGATCTGTTATTTATATTATCTGTTATTTATTTGATTACCACATGTATTACTACTGTGAAGCACTATGTACATTAATGGCGCTATATAAATAAAGACATACAATACATACAATAATAGAACCCAAGGTGGCCTGGAACACAGGGAAGGCTCACGAACAAGGAAAGCTCTGTAACTAGAACCCAAGGTGGCCAGGAACACAAGGAAACATATACAATGCTCAGGCAGGGGCTGGAAGTCACTGGCTGCTATTTAAGCCCTTGAACAGGTGCAGCTAATATAGCAATCTGCCAGTAATCAAAATGTCCACAGCAGCCAGGTAAGGCCAGGTTCCAGCGAAGCCTGGACTGGAACCCTTACACACAGGGACAATCCAGGTACGGGTAACAGCTCAGAGGCCGGAACAGCAGGGACAGGCAAGGATCAGCAGGGTCACAGGCAAGAGTCCAGGGCAGTTGGCAATACTCGTAGTCGGGGTCAAAGGCAGAGAGAGGTCAGAGGCAGGCAGCAAGGGTACATTGTCAGGGTCACATACTGGGGTCATCAACAGGAAATTCACAGGCATAGGGGAGCAGGACTGAGACAGGGAAGCAGGACTAGGACAGGGGAGCAGGACTTGGACCAGGAACAGGAACAAACTAGGACAGGCCAATACTGTTGGTAGGCAAGGACCTTTTAATAAGTAAACCAGGACCCACACAGGGACAGGTCAGGGTAGAATTAGTCTGGAACATAAAATAAAGGCAGGCAGGAACAGAAGACAGGAGAACCAAGAGGAGACACACAGAGAAAAACCCAGAGCAAAAAGAAATAGCAGCACACCCAGTGGAGAGACAAAGGAAACCGAAGTGGAGAGGGAAAACTAATAGGCTCAGCTTCTGGTGCGCACCGGCGGGATATAGAGATAGGCCCAGCGTGGGAAGAGGCGGCAGGAGCTAGGGATAGTAGGGGCCTTTCGGCGGTAGAAACTAGAGGTTAGTGGTAATTGTATTTGTGGGGGTAGGTTAGTGGTACTGCACCGACACACTTTATTCGAGCAAATACCCGGTATGTACCTGGCAGATACCTGGAATGCGCCGCTCCTCACCTCTGACAAGCCCCGTTGCATTTGCCTTCCCAGCCTGGGTTCATGCCTGGCTGATGGGCGGCTGATCTGTTAAATGATAATGATTAGGATCTAATAGGCTGCAATGCTTCGCGTGTCTACCAGATGGCATAAATTCATGAATTGTAATGCAGTATATATATATGTAGTGTGCAGTATTGCAGCCAACGGGAATAAAATGCTTCAATCCCTGCCGGAAAATAACTCAATGCACTCGGGCAGAAAACAGTCACAAACCTCAATACACCCGGGTATACCCGAATTCGTGGGACTAGCCGAGCTCGAATAAAGTGTGTCGCCAGTGTAATTGTATTGGGGGGTGGTAATTGTATTTCTAGGGGGGTGGTAATTGTATTAATGGGGGTGGGTGGTGGGTTGTGGTAATTGTATTTGTGGGGGAGTGGTGCTGGTAATTGTATTTGTGGGGAAGTGGTGGTGGTGGTAATTGTATTTGTGGGGAAGTGGTGGTGGTAATTGTATTTGTGGGGGAGGTGGTGGTAGAAATTGTATTTGTGGGGGTGGTGGTGGCAATTGTAAGTGTGGGGGTGGTAGTAATTGTCTTTGGGGGTGGTGGTTGTAGAAGTAATTCATTTTGTATGGGGGGTGGTGGTAATTGTATTTGAGGGGGGTTGGTGGAAATTGTATCTGGGGGGATGGTGGTAATTGTATTGGAGGTAGTGGTAATTGTATTGAAGGGTGTGGTATTTGTACCTGGGGAACAGGGGGAGGGGTGTAGTGGTGGTAATTGTATCTGCAGTACTCTATATGTGACACAAATTATTAGCTAGAGAACTATATGCCATTTTAGAACATTTTGCAACAAATGCAGAATAATAAAGTGACAGACATATTTTAATACAGTACGTCTAATCCCAATCTGTGCATTATATAACTCTTCCCTAACTCCTATTGCCACTAACGCCCATAGCACAAAACTTGGAACAAAGACCTTGATACATAAAGGCAAAGAGATCGAGATAAAAATGATGCATTTTGCTCAAAATTTGCCTTGATACTGTACATCTCCCCCTTAGTGGGTCCCCTTTCAAATTTTGTAATGCATAACACATCAGTTAAGAACTTGAGATGTATTCCAGGCTCACACGCTGCATTAAAGAGCCCAAATAAAATAACAAAGACTACTACATTGTTATCTAAAACATATAAGCATAAACTAAATGCAGCAAATTATTGCTTTTCTCCTAATATACAGAAATATCTACTATAAGAAATATTAACATAGAGATTATTTCCGGTACATTTTCAGTCTTAATGTATATAAATGATTTTTTTCTAGCATAAGTCAAATTGTATTCATCTGCAGAAATGTGTCTTGTTCTGCATAAGTGATTATCATGGCCAATGTTTACCTGAGAAGAGCTTCACACTGCATAATTTCCAGTCAAAATCTCACCATTTCAACCTGTTACAATACTACTATGGACACCCACTTCAGAGAGACCAATTCTCTGAGTAAGAAAGATCACAGAGCTTCTGTCAGGCTATAATAATAGAAAACATCATGCATCCAGATAAAAATTACCCACTTATATCTTATTCAGCGGCTGCTAACTCAACGGGGAGGTGGACCGTTTACACCAGGGGCAGCCAACTCCAGACCACATGAGCTACCAGATCCATAGGATATCCCTGTTTCAGCACATGTGGCTCAGTCAAAGACTGAGTCAGTCAAAGACCTGTGCTGAAGCAACAATATCCTAAAAACCTGACCTGTTGATAGCTCTTGAGGATTGGAGTTGGCTACCCCTGATTTATATCGATCTAGGACTCACACATTGTACACCCGTATACTATATCGTGAGTCTTGCCTTCATGAAACGAGAAGCAGGATGATTATGTGGCCTTTACTCCTCATTAGAAATGGGCAAATCCGCCCAAAGTCGTTTCCCGGACTTTCTCGCAATTTCCCCCCCAGAATCTGTTTTGCGGTGCACAATTCCCGCGGGCAGATTTGGTGGATTTTAATCCATGCGGATTCACCAAAATCCGCCATTGGATGCAATCTTTTGGCGAATTCTTAAGAATCCGTGGAAATACGCTGAGCCAGAGGAACCGGCCGATCCGCTGGATCCAAATCCGCCAACTAAACTCACCCATCTCTACTCCTGATGAAGACTCCAGAGGACTGGGCCTTGAATTTCCATTCTATTTAGTATCATGTCAGTTTAACATGATATTGATGGCGTGTTCTTATCTCTATGCTTATACTGTATGTTAAATGCAAGAATCATCATTCCTTTTGAAGCCTGACATCTTTCTATTGTTCGGGTAGCGGTTTGACTCACCTGACCTCTCATTGTTGAATGTCACACTTCATCAACAATGAAATGTAGTCTTTGTGTATCAATCACAAACGTCTCTGTTATTTTGTAAGACTGATGCTTCTTGTCATTTTACAGCTCTTGGGGTATGTAGTGACAAAACAAAACTCTACCACGAGGGGCAATGCTTTGCTGGCACTTTGGGCAGTGAAAGTGTTAAGCAACATCTGTTGGATGTTTTAATAAGTTACAATAAATGCACTCACCCATGTAATATCGATTTTACATTTTCAGCTACCGTTTTACACTTTAAGACACATTTGTGCTAGGTAGGAACAAAACATCAGCAGATAACATGGGCAACATATGGATTTCTGTAGGTTCAAAGCGCAGCTCTGACTTGAACGCATGCTGTATTGAGTCCAAAGTTGGAGTGATCATGGCAGAGCTCTAAAGTTTTTGTAAGAGAATGAAGGGAGACCAGTTTTAAGGATCACTGAAAACATTATTTTACATGGATATTCCTCTCAAATGGAAAAATACTGGAGGTTGTTTCCTCTGAGCAAATTTGTTTGCAGGACAAATAACTAAATAGGATAGTGATTTGTAAAAAGAGAAAGGTTTTGTGGGTCAAACAAGAGTAATTACAGCACACATTTTCAAGACTGCTCTGTGAATAAGTAAAGGGCGTTCTACTACACTACCTTTTATGCTGCAAACTCCCTAGAACCCGATTTGGTAAGAAATTACAGTTTATTATAGTGATTGGATTATTTGCCTTGGGAAACGAGTCTGTAATGCATTAAATGCACCTCTGCTATTACAGGGGTTAACAAACAGCACCACTCAACTATAACTGCACCTTGCACTGCACTGTACTGTACTGTATGTATTCAGCAAAATAAGGCTGCTAGAAAGGATCTGTTTTCCTTGGGTTTCACACTCCAGGGACAAAATAAATACATAAATCCCATGCTTGGTCTGTGTTATCAGCTCTGCTGCAAACAGAAGAAAAGACCTTGTTTTTAAAAATTTAAAATAATTCCTGCCAGTGGCATCTTTTAAATCCATTCTGTACACTGCAGCAAGAGAAACATGGAGCTGCCATTGGAGTCAAAGGCTTTAATTAGCTACAGTGAAGGATGAAGGGAATTACAGCATGCAGGAGGAACAAGGACAGGGAAAAGGAGTGATGTATAGGGCTCAAGATAGGAATAAACAAATAAATGAAGATTAAGGTGAATACCCAGATAAAGGGAGGGCTGATAAAGAAGGGTCATGGCAAAATGTAGAGCACAAAAAAAAAAAAGAAAGGAAAAGTGGGTAGGAGAAGGGGAGCTCTGGGGAAAAATTGAAGCAAAGCAAACATTCATTTTTTTTTTTTAAATGGTAAAAATGAAATGTTGCTTATACTGCTTAATGTGCACAGAGCTGGTTATAAAACCAAGCTGCATAATGCTGATGGTTAAAGAGGCTGTCCCACTTGCATGCCAAATAATATTTTATAAACTTCAAGTAATAGACTTTGTTAAAACAAATAAATGGGGGTCATTAACGTGCATATGTTACTTGTTGGTTGCTTTGAAGATTAAGCATTTGTTTCTTTTCAGTATGGTATAACCAGACACAGAAGAAGTTATGGTGAGTAAAAAAGTGATAAAAAACCCTCCATCGTAATGTGTACCGCAAATAAGTAGGTCTACAACCCTGCTATTCACATTATCTCTTAGCATACAGTGCTTCCACTGCAGCCAGGAATTCTGGGTAATAACATGCAAATTAGCACTCAGTGTGTCACTTTTTGCTTCATGTCCACTTAAACATGGTACCCTGGAAGCTTATGCCTTTCATATTACACAGCTTTTTCAGCACAGTCATGACTTAACCACGCCTCGAGCTGGACCCCTCTCCCATTCCCAATAAACACACCATACTACTTCTTGGGAGAAATTAATGGCCACAGCTTTATTTATTACAACATATAAATATCTCATATTTATCCTCGACTAGGGACCCAGCCAGATTGCTTCGCTCACATGTACCGGAGCTCGAGGGATACCCTCAGCCTGTGCTCATTTAGCCATTCACGACCATAGTCGGAATGCACAGAGCTCCCATCGGAAAGTCACTAACCGAACCTTGTGAGGAATGGTACCGCCTTCCACAAATTTCATCTGGAAGGTCACCAACATTCCGGTGGTACCGCCTTTCCCACTAAAATACTTCCGAGGTCTGCAACCTCCGTCCAGGAGACAAAACTGGCCGAGCCCCTCCCAGAGTCAAATTACTCCCACCACCAACACGGTCATTTAACACGCCTTAAACTGGCATTGCGAGCCGCCACTAGCCTCATTGCCTTTTCCAGCATGCATTTCCACGCTAAAATCACAATATCATTCCCGATATCTGATAAATGGACCTCATCCTCCCGAAACAGGCCTTTCAGCCTCCCTTCTAGGTCCTCATGCCTTACTGCAATTCCTCCTAAATCCGGTACGAATACCATCATAGTCTTATTTATCTTCCTCCTAGATCTGTCTACTGCTGATTCGTTTTTGGCCCCACGCCAGCACAACCTTGGAGACACCTCTGACCTTACTATCATCACATTTCTAAGTCTTGTCACTTTCTGTCCTATATCCCACTTTCTGTCCTATATCCCACTGCATGCTCTGCATTATATCTAATGATTCAATCAATGCCAAATCGTTTCCCCCCCACATGCAGCAAAATTAAATCAGGAGGGGCCCTACCCCTTTCCTTATGCAATAACTCGGGCAGCAGTTGGTCCCAATTATCAACATCTTGGCCAAGTCTGCCCTTATATCCAACTGCCTTCCCCCCTGGCTCGCTTTTCATACCCGTAACCATAGGAATCCCCAACAGGCAGACTTCCAGAAGGGCTTTACCTGGACAAAAACAAATAACAAAATCAACCACTGAACTGTTTTAACAGGGTCCAACGCCCAGAGGACCACCTGCCCAGCCTTTTAATAATGGCCTCCTCTAGGCCTAATCTAAAGGCTTCAGATGCAGCCCAATTCTAAAAGAATGGGACTTAATTATCGAGTCCCCAAAACCTGAGCTCTGCACATCTCTGTAGAACCTTTCTAAACCTGACACAGGACACTGCTGTCCCATCCTCATGAATCGGAAAGGATGGAGAACCACCGTGGGGCCCACACGGCCAATACTCCTCAACCGTCTTACAGGACAGATCATATTTCTATCTAACCCCCTGGGTGAACCCATTTTCCTTTTCCTGCCTGGTCCGATTAATCCTTCTGATTCTAAATTTCACAGACCCTGAATCCCACTCAACATTCTCACTTTGCAACCTTCCCCCCCACCTTTCTTTGTGGTGCTCACTATCTCACTAATATGCATGGTCCTGAACTAGGTCAGGCAAAAAGCTTCGGTCATGCCTTGTAAGTGGTAGCAGGCTTAAAACGCTTTGGACAAAGGGTTAAACTAAATGACCCTTTTTACAAGAGATATATAGGTATTGCACTGTGTATTTTTGTCACAATGGAAGTAGCTTTGGGCATTTTTGTTTTTTGTTGTATACATTTAGCCACGCCCACTAGCACTCCATTTGACACTTATATGCATATATCTATTATGTGGTAATGGTTGGAGTTTCTCAGAGCTTGTTGGGAATCTGTGTATTTTGCTAACTGTGTGCAGCTGGTTTCTGTTGCTTATGGGAGGGTAGTGGCCCCTCCCCCCAAGGTTTAAGCTTGCCCCACCCCACTTTCCAAGTTGGCAGGTCATTTTCATTTTGCCAGGTTATGACAGATCCAATGTGATCATTCTTCCTGTAATTATACAGGTAAATAAGAATTTTAACCCAGGTGAGTGTTAAAACCTGCTTTCGGTCATGCCTTGTAAGTGGCAGCAGGCTTAAGACGATTTGGCCAAAGGGTTAAACTAAATGACCCTTTTTACAAGAGATATATAGGTATTGCACTGTGTATTTTTGGCACAATTGGAGTAGCTTTGGGCATTTTTGTTTTTTGTTGTACTTATCTCCAACTGCCTTCCCCCCTGGCTCGCTTTTCATACCAGTGACCATAGGAATCCCCAACAGCCAGACTTCCAGAAGGACTTTACCTGGAAAAAAACAAATAACAAAATCAACCACTGAACTGTTTTAACAGGGTCCAACGCCCAGAGGACCACCTGCCCAGCCTTTTAATAATGGCCTCCTCTAGGCCTAATCTAAAGGCTTCGGATGCAGCCCAATTCTAAAAGAATGGGACTTAATTATCAAGTCCCCAAAACCTGCTAGCTCTGCACATCTCTGTAGAACCCTTCTAAACTTGACACAGGACACTGCTGTCCCATCCTCATGAATCAGAAAGGAAGGAGAACCACCGTGGGGCCCACACTGCCCATACTCCCTCACCCTTCTTAAAGAACAGATCATATTTCTATCTAACCCCCTGGGTGAACCCATTTTCCTTTTCCTGTCTGGTTCGTTTAATCCTTCTGATTCTAAACTTCACAGACCCTGAATCCCACTCAACATTCTCACTTTGCAACCTTCCCCACACCTTTCTTTGTGGTGCTCACTATCTCACTAATATGCATGGTCCTGAACTAGGTCAGGCAAAAAGCTATGCCAAATAGCTATGCTTCATAATTAGAAAAAAATTCTTCACGTGCCGGCCCTACAATTCTTACCAGCATTGCTTCAGAAATCGGGGCCCTATCATCCTTGGATTTGTCCCCCTTCTTCCAACCTGCCACTGCTCTGCATATTATGAAATCTTTAGTAATGTCCATGTCTTCCTTCAACTCCCAATTGCCGTTTCTTTGCCAGGAACCTTAACATTTTATCCATGTTTGCTTCTATCATTATGCCTTTAGGCCTTTGTTCTTCTCCATCTGTTTTTAACCGGGCACACCATTCTTCCCAAGCCCTGGTGTATGCTTACCATGTACCCGGGGATACAGAAGCCATCACTAGCTTCATCACTCCTGAACTGGTTCCTGCCAAAGCGACTGCTGGCATAGTTCTTCCATCGTAGCCGCTCCTGGGACCATCTCCTGGAATGCTGTGAACTGAAAACAAGATGGCACCCGCTATCTTCTTATCCAAACCCGGTACGTGCTTAGCCTTGAACCATATATTATGATCCAGGCACTTAAGGACCAGCAACCCATGTTGCATATGGAAGATGACCTCCCCGTTGGCCAGCTCTGCCCTCAATAGCTCCACCACCACCACCACCATCACGAGTGGAAAGAGCTCTAAGAATGTTAAGTTCCCATAAACTTCTGCTGCTCCCACTCTTCTGGCCATCACTCAGCGCAACATTGGCCCCCAAAAAAATGCTCCAAAACCCACGGATCCAGCCTCATCCAAAAATAGCTCTATCTGCCCACTCTCTACCACTACTTGCAATGCCAGCATATGCCCATTGTAGCACCCTAGGAAGGTGTTGCACACTTGCATGTCCCCTTCTCTTGCTCTGAAGTCCTGATAAAGTGGTGCTGTGATTGTACCCCTGACATTTTACCCATCCCTTCCTACGAATAGAAAGTCGTCCAAGTAGTGTTTGATATCCCCAACTCTGGCTACATCTCCTAATGCCCATCCAAGAAGGAGCCGAATGTCTCAAAATAAAAACATGAGATCGAAAAACCCCATTGGGAGACATAGATCTACAAAGAATTCCACCCCCAGCCTGCACCTCAGCAGGTGGAAACATTCCGGGTGCACGGGCAGTAGACAAAATGCCGACTCTATGTCAGCCTTTTGCCATCCACGCCCCTGGTCCAGCCTCCCTTACCAGATCCCTGGCCCTGTCAAAATATGAATACTACATGCTACACAATTAAACAAAAAAACAAGAAACACAGCGCACAACGCTCATAGTGCATTAAATGATATCTTTAGTAACCAAAATAAGAAGGTAAGTATTGTGCGTACATAAAACAAAATTTAAACAAGCATTTCAGGGTTATTGTTACCCAAGCACCAACGGACGCCTGTGATGGTCTCGTGGCTCTCTCCTTCTCACTCCAACAACCTCGATGTAGGGCCTGGAAAATCTCCACTCCAAACGCTGGTGTTTTGGCCTCTCGCCTTAGGGAAAGGCTAGTGCAGCTTCAGCAGTCCAGAAAAAGACCTCCGCTTATATGCGTTGTGCCCGTCACTGCATAAATCTCGTGTATAACGGAGCAGCGGAGTACACGCGGTTTTGCGTCCTGGTCGAGAGCTTCTTCCGGGTCTGTGACGTCACAAAATCGCGAGACTTCGTCGCAAGTCTGCAGGACACCGGATCAGTTTTCTGGGAGTGCTGGGATGTAGAGGGTTCGCAAATGTCATCAATCCTACGCGTTTCGAAACCACAGAGGGTCTCTTCATCAGGTTCACCTATTTCACTATGCTACACAATTGTTTGTCAATCCCATCATTCAACGATAACCCCTCGAGGTATGACAATTGATGTATGATATGGGATGAACCCAGCTCCTTCTTTGGGACCACCCCAATGGAGAAACTCTTAACCTCGGTAATGGGGGAGAGGAAAACGGTCCTGCCATTCTGCTTGCCCCCACTACCTTTTCTATGTTTGCCTGCTCTACCCCCATGTGCTTCTCAAGTGATTTAAAATTCCCTCTACAGAGGGGAACCTCCATCTCCCTAAAAGGGATCCAAAAACCACTTCTATAACCTGTCTCTAACAGTTGCGTCACCTCCCCATTCGGGCAGCAGCAGAGCCATGGTTCAATCTTAATCTCGCTCTTATGCTCCAGCCTCTGCACTTGCTCCTTTCTTAATTCCACCCTTGCACTTTTTAAAGCCCTTTTTTTCAATGACATCCTATACCCCACATTCACTTGCACTCATACTGTCAGCAAGAATCCCCCTTCTTATTCCCGGTCTACTTGCTGCGAGCTGCCGGTCCAAATCAGAAAGGAGATCATTTTATGTGGCATCATTTTGTCCATGCACAGGTCCATATTTTTCACATCCCACAGCAACTGTGTGAGAATCGAGCGCAAGCTCACTCCAGAGTTTGATTCAGACTTGCTGCAAGCTTCCTCATCAACTCCTGCTGTGTGCACTCTGCACAGCAATGAATCAGCACTCTGGTTTCTCTTTCAGTCTCTGCTGACCAGCAGTTCCCGGATTGGCTGAATCACCCTTTATATGCTCAGCCATTGCACCTGCAATTTGGCTGAGCATTACACTTGTTTCATGTGACGTGTGCTAGTCGCAAGCACGCTGTTATTCCTTGCCCTGCCTTGTCCTCTTTCTTTCCTTGCAGTTACACCAAGACCCTTGCTACAGTTACCGACTACCCACCTGTCCCATGTTCTCCAACTCTGCTACGGATACCACTACGCTGCCTTCTCCTACACTCGACCTTGGCTACGTTACCCCTACTACTCTCACTTCTCCAACCCCGACCTGGCTAACCACAACCACGCATCTGCATTTCGGATGATACTTTGTGATCCCATGTCGGTGTATCTATATCCCCACCTTGGCCTCACGGTTCAGTCCAGTCTGCAGTATGCAGTGAGCACCCGTTACAAACAGTTTCCTAGTTGCATTTTTCTGCCTGAAATCCCCATCATACTTCCACCACCCATAAAACTTATAGGCCTCCCAAATCGTATCCACATACTTGAAGAGCACCAAGCAATGCTCCAGCTTCTTGTCACTGGCTAAAATAGCATAAGATTGCAGCCAGTCCCCAAAAGATTTGGGAGCCTGTCTCCTTTCCCACTCTTCCTCCTCATCTTTCTCATCTTTCTCATCTTTCTTGTCCAACTTTGTTGGCTCCTGATAGTTCGGCAATAATGTCAATATATCAACATAATCATCCTTTCACTGCTACCAATAGGTGCATCCCCAGAGGGCTAGCTAAGCAAAGGTAAGCATCCCAAAAACTAGCATCCTGCACCCCTTCATCCTTTCTCTTGTTCTCTACTGTCACAACCCCTTTCTCATGTTCCCCCAAAGGTAATGCCACTACTGCCAGCCCCGCTTCCCTCGCCTTCCCCCCACCGCCACCGCTATCAACCAAACTGCCACACTAGTCACCCCCCTGCTGCCCCTGCTTTCGCCAGGGTTCCTACAATCACTGGAAGAGCCCCCAGAGGAGACACCCCCCCTGTTACACCCCTAACCCCTGCCCCAAACTTCCCCCAATGTTATCTTCCCCTCCCTCCCACACCCCTGCCACTGACTGACCCCCCACTTACCACACCCTGACCTTGCTCTTCCCTATGACCCCATTGCAAGAAGAACTCACCCAAGGCTCTGAACATCTCCACCCCTACCCCTTGACCTGGCAGAGGCCCTACTACCCAAACCCCAAACCCCACCCCATGCCTCACGACCTTAGGTTTTCGCAACGGCAATGTCGCTCCGTTGCTTGTCGCTGTCGCGTGCACTATAAGCGCACGCCGCGGCGGCAATGAATTTGTTTTCGGGCGACGTCGCCGGCACAATAAGCGCGGCCTGTCATGCCGCCCCTTCCTTCAAAGTCCAGGGCTTTTTGTATGGCAAATAAAGAGGTCATTGTATATCAGTTAATGCTTTCATCCACCCTTTGAGGGTAGATATGATGGCACTTTGCATGTGCAAGGTCCTGCTTAACACACACTGACATCACACAAGAGAGATGAGCAAACAATAATCGAAGACTCTACACGTTCATCACGCTAGTGTTTACAAACAGACTAAAAATGGTGAGAACCACTGAGAGATGGGCACGTGACGTGGTGTTCTGGCTTTCATTCTAAATAATTTGCGTGTTTTGATTCTAACAATATGAAGGGTTTTAGTTCTTTATTCGGTTCTGGTAGGTTCTGATTTCACACATCGGGCTTTGCCCATCTCTACTGTATATAACTCTACAGAAGGTGCAGCTCAAGCACTTCCTAATTACTAGCTTCCAGTTGGAGGTGGACCTGCAACTACATGAATGGTCACTAATGAATGCGTAAAATAAGGTAGACTCATTCTATAATGCAGATGCTGTATATGTAAGATTATTCAATCTGCTGCACTGTGAGAAGCCATTACTGATCCATTTTTCTTAATACATGATTGTCAGGATTTGAAGTGTGGCAACTTGACTAATAGCTGAACAATGTACTTAGAAATAGCAGCCTTTCTAATATTCGTATTATAGTCACTACTGAGACACTGATTGAGCAACCTGTGCTGACGCAGGGATATCCTTAAAATCTGGCCTGTTGGTGGTCCTTGAGGACTGGAGATGGCCACCCCTGGAATAGACTATATTTTTTATCAGTAGAAATGGAGAAAGTCCCAATGACAGTTAAACAACTGTTTAAAAAGATGTTGTCAGCTTTTTGGAGACTCAAGCAGATATAGTCTGGGTGGGTTTCTTTATTTACACGTCACCTCACCCACTTTTTCCATAACCTCCTTTGTTTTACCTCTCTCTTCACATAGCAACTTGAGCAAGAGGTGTGTGTGTGTATATATGTATATATGTTTGTGTGTGTGTATATATATATATGTATATATGTGTGTGTGTGTGTATATATATATATATATATATATATATATATATATATATATATATATATATATATATATATATAAGAAAAAAAGGTGCAATCCTGTATAGCAATAAAAAACAGGAACATTTATTAATTAAGCAAGGAAGGCTAGGTGACTGAACAGATTAAAACAAACACAATGTTGTTGAACAAAGATGGCACTTGACTGCATTCCAAGGGATATCAAAATATCAAGGGATGGGAAGATGAAATTAGACAATGTGTTGTAGAGCACAATAAAGAAGAGGCTTGCAAACACAGTACCTGGAAGAACATTGGGGAGGCCTTCATCCAGCAGTGGATCGACAAGGACTAAAGATGATAATGATATATACATACATACTTTTTTTTATTTATATATTATATTTTATATATATATATATATATATATATATATATATATATATGCAAATACAACTGTATGCTCATCTGCATGTCTTAGGCAGGTCTGCAACCCCGCCTTTCCCCATTATCACCCAGCATACAGCACTTCCAATGCAGCAAGGGATTCTGGGAAATGACATGCAAATGAGCACACAGTGTCACTTTTTGCCTCAAAAACCATTTTTAACATGGTTCCCTATAGGCTTAAGCTTGCTGCATGGTCACAGCTTTGAGCACAGCCAGGGTTAAGGTGCATACCCAGAAAACCACCCACAGAAAGCTGTTTCGATGGGTTGCAGACCTGCCTAAGACATGCAGATGAGCATACAGTTGTATTTGCATATTTGCTTTCCTGTGGAGGGTTTTTGTCACTTTTTTTACTCACCATAACTTAACTCAGTATTATGGTATATATATATATAATGTTGAGGGATGGAAGAGACGGTGACATGGGGGGGGGGAGGAGAGTAACATGGGGGAAATAGTGACCCCCGAGGTCCCTGCATCAGAGGAGGCAAGGACCCACAGTGGAATTTTTGGGGGGCAATATTTGAAGAAGAGGGTCCCTATTTCTCTCCTTGATCTCTGATTCTGCTCTCCTCCCCAATGTGAAGTCCCCTATGGAAGATAAAATTGCAACTAAAATCTTGAATTTTTTTTTGGAGAGAAAAAGCCATTGTTCTCATAGGCCCCTAGAAGAGAAGCGTTGACAATGGAAAGCAAAACCTATCCGGATATATTGCAAAAGGGTCCACAGTATCCTTGTAACCGGAGGATCCCAGGCATTGGAATAAAAGAAGAAAGAAACTAGGGTATGCAGTAAGGTATTCCTGAATTAAAGGCCCTAGGGAAATTACCAGAAAGACATGTTAAGTTTTTTTTTACTGCATTCCTTATTGTTGTATAAAGACTGTTCAATAAAGAGTATTTCTGTTTTACAACATCCCTGGCTTCTTGATACCTCAATCTCCCCCTACAAAAACCAGAGCTTGTCAGCATCCCGCCCCTGAGAGTTTTGCCTCAGTAAATGACGCGTGCACAACAAAAATTCGACAATAATGTGGCTCCTTGGGTCCAAAAGTAAGACCCAAGAAACCTTGCAGTTCCAAAGTTTATTTTTTTTTATATATATATATATATATATATATTAAAATAACTGAACCTTAAAATTCATCCCTGGTGCAGGGACCTTGAATGTGCTGTACACAAAGAATAGAGCTACAGCTGTAGGATATTATATAGTACATGACAAGGGCACCACCTTACACAGAACACTTATAACGTTCAGTATGACTTTATAGTCAAAGGCTCCTCAGAGAGCGTAACAGTGCTTAAGGTGAAGAAATAATGGAGTAGAGCGAAGGTCCTTAAAGGCCTCTTTCTTAGAAAACCAAGCTTGGAAATGTTCAGCTCAGTTTTTGTTAAAATGGCTTATGTTTATATTTAAGTTGTCTCATCAGATGTGTTAATTGCTTGCAAATTAGCACATTCAGTCGACATCAAATGTTGAAATGTATGAATTAAATGCGTAATTTAACTGCATGTATATATTTTCTGTCCAAGCAAGTTTATATTGCTCAGTTAGATGTTTTAAAGCCTAAATATATTTGCCTTTTTTTTAATGTTCCCTCCATGCAGAAACATTCTAACTATATTTGGATGAAGCGAAATGGCCTTTTAGTGACACAGCAGCAAACCAAAACGAGCTATCAAAAATGTATTGACAGTAAAGGTTACATCTTTCATAACAAAACATCTATTAAAGTAATATGAAGTTTGTAGTCTCACTGGCATTTTCTCTAAAACAAAAATATATGTGCTTTGATTTTGGACTATTAAATTAATGATGGGGAATATATATGTATATGTATATGGAGTGGAAAAAAGGGGGTGATCTGCGCTCATAAATTGTATTAAAAGTGATTTGTGATTATGTGACCCTTAACGGAAATTAAACAACCTGATTAGGATGAGGTTTATGCCGCTGTTCTCGTGGGATGGCTCAGCACACCAGAACTCGTACAAAACAAAAAGAAAAACAGCGCGAAAAAAACTCATGATGTAGTATATTTAAAAGTAATTTTTTTTATATATTAATGGTGAGTATTGCACGTACATCAAAATTCAAATTTAACAGCATGACATGTTGGGGACATGTTACCACTCGGCGAACAGCAACACAGGAACACATCGTGTAGGCTTAGGTTTCTCTCCTCTTGTAGCAGGGACCCAGGATCAAATCTCTCCACTCCAGATTGAAGTTCTTCACTTCACGGTGGGGACGCCACTGCCGCTGTTGTAGAGGAGGAGACTCTCCTTGCCGGTTCCGGGTTGCTCCATGTGTATACGTGATGTCATCAACTGGCGTCTTTCCAAGGTTCGCGTCGCGTCACGCTGGGTTGTAGAACAAACCAACGAGTGTCCCAAACACAGTCAATGTTGCTCAGAGAATTAGAGCCTCAATGGGTATAGGATATGGAACGCGCCCTCTCCTACACGTTTCGTATAGATAATACTTCGTCAGGGAATGTTGGAGGTAACTACGGGGGTGCTTCATATACCCTCAACTCTCCTGTGATTGGCCGCACTGAATGGATCCACCCCCCCCACCTGGAGAAGCATATAGCTCTCCTGTGATGGGCTAAAAAATTTTACTTTTAAATATACTACACCATGAGGTTTTTTTGCGCTGTTTTTCTTTTTGTTATGTATATGTATGCCATTTGGTTGTCAATTACAATTATTTGCTAAATTTATATCATCTGTTCTATATATTGTACGATCATCAGTACAGTAAAAACATTTTCTTTTTTGCCTATCACCCAGTGTCGTTTGCATTTATATTCTTTATTGAGTTCTGGGAACTCCTCCTGTGTTCCATATTAGCTATAGATCCATGGATCTCAAACCTTGTAGAACTTTATTGTGGTATGTTTTAAATACAGTATATAGAGAGTTTCTCTATCAGTATGATTTCATTTATTCTATTTACCACTTGTTTCTTGGCTGGGACTGTTGTTTTCTTCCAGAAGGCTGCTATAGCGCACATAGCCACTGTTAGCACATGGGATATAAGTTTACGTGGTTGGTGGGTGTTACCCCTTTCTAGGGGGTTAGCTAGTATAAGGACCAGCGGTCCATTTAATTTTTATTTCAGCCGTTTCCTCCACAAGGTCTCTGATATCTCTCCAGAGACCCATAATCTTGGGGCAGGACCACCAAATGTTTACCTTGTCTCCCAGCCCACCACACTGCCTCCAGCATCTGTCAGAGCTTCCTGAGTACATTTTACTCAACTTTTTCCCATTTACGCATATATTTGTGAGTGGCCCGATGGAATTGGTGTATTCATCTCTTGATGTATGATTGAGATAAAACCTTTCTGGTACGTTCTTAATCTACATATATTTTCAAATGTTGTGCAGTTTGGGAATAAACCCAGCATGGCTAGTTGTTTAGCAAAGTGTTTAATTGTGCAAATCTGAAATTTTCCGTTTGGCCTACAGTAAGTGGTATCTTTCTAGGAATGCTTCTGGGACAGGGATTTTACCTCTATATACTGTACTGTAGTATGTCTCCTACAGGTATATCCCTGATTTGTATATTTTTCCATTCCTCAGAAGATTTTGTGTGCTCTCCTCGGGCAAAATCCCGATTACCAAATAGTGGAGTTAGAGTTGACGAAGATGAGTAATGTGTAGCATGTGCTGGCCGACTTCCAGATTTTTAAAGTTAATGTCATAATTTGATTTAGCGCAATCCTATTATTATCTGTGTATTGGGCTTCTAGGTCCACCCATTTGTGGAGAAAAAGTGCAGCATGCCAATAGACTATTTGATTAAGCTCTGCTGCTAGATGCTATTATCTAATATCCGTTTTTGCTTAACCTCCCCCCGTTTCTGGAGCTAGAAGTACCTCGCCACTCTTGGTGCTTTATGTTGCCAGATAAACCTAAAAGAGTTATTTTGAAGGTCTTTTAGGACTGTTTGTGGGACTGTTAATTGTAATCTTTGAAAGTAGTATAGTAGACGTAGAAGAATGTTCATCTTTAATGAAGCTATACATCCCAGCCAGGCTACAAGATCTTTTTTAAGTTGTGTTGTCAGCTTGGGGAAATTGTGGGTATAGAGAGACTGGTTTGATTTAGCAATATTAATACCTAAGTATCTAATACATGTATCTTTCATTTATAATTAACATTTAGTTGAAGTCATTTGATTTCATGTTTTGGGAGATATATATAGCCTCAGATTTGTGAGTACTGATTTTGTAGTTGGGTAATAGACCAAAATCTGATAGGGTTGCCTGAAGGTTAGGAAGTGACGTCAATGGGTTTGATAGAGTTAGAATGACGTCGTCTGTAAACAGCAATATTTTATAAATCTCGCTGCCAATTTTTATCCCAATAATATTCACATTTTGTCTTATGACATATGCTAAGGGTTCTATCGTTAGGGAAAATAGCAATGGGGACAACGGGCATACTTGTCTCGTCCCATTAGTAATGCAGATGTCCCCACCGGGTAATTTTAGGGTGGCCGTTGGTGAGCCCCTAAACTCAAATGCCTCCAACATTCCATTAATTGCCAGTTTATTTGGTTGAAAACTTTTTCAATGTCTAAACTTAGAATCATTACTTTGTTTTTTTGCGTATGTATCTGTACTAATATGTTTATGACATTCCTGGTGTTATCTGAAGCTTGTCTTTCGTTGATGAACCCCACCTTGTTTGAGTTTATACGTTTTTGAAGGATTTTTTGCATTCTATTTGCTATTATTTTACTGTATATTTTATGTCTGAGTTCAACAACGAAATTTGCCTATAACTTTCACATCTCATTGGATTCTTTCCATTTGTATGGATGACTTTTGCCATTTGGTTAGGTATTGGATCTCCCCCAAAGAAGGAGTTGAACCTTTGAAGCATTGTTAAGATAAATATGTTTTTTTTCAGGGTGCCAATTTATTGCCAATGTGGCTATCTCTGCCCTTATTGAGAGCATACTATACACTATACTATATACACACAAACACACACAGCTATCACTCTGATTCCGGGGTCCTCCCCCCACTCTCTGCCTTTCCCCTGAAGTTGTCCGCATCTGACCCCCAACAGAATACCCCAGTGATTGACTATACACTACACAAATTCTTTGTCTGGTTTTGGCTACCAGTTTGCCCCCCCTGTCATGCAAGCCCTGGTAACAGTGCAGGCAGTGACAGGACCAATCATGGGTTTTCCCCACAGAGGCAACTCCCTTGAGTGACAGGGGAGGAGGTGGGACAAGGCCTGTGTTCTGCCCAGTCCTGGGTTCAGACCTTGTACCTTCCTCCCACTGTACTTAAGGGGTTGCACCACTAAATTTAGGGAGTTGTCTCTACCCTTGAGAGAGACAGGTAACACACAGGGGGGCTGTGGGGGAGAGCGAGTAATTACCATTCCCATGGCCCTGCTAGAGGGTCAGGGAAGAGTAAGGACTGCTGTGGGAGTCCTTGGCCCAGAATGGAGGTCCAGGGAGCATTCGGAGGTTGGAGGCCTGTTGTGAGCTGTGCTGAGCAGATAAGATTGTTATACTGTGCATGCAGAGGAATAACCCGGTTCCAGTTAACTATAACCTGCCTGGTGTGCAATCTTTCTGGGGGGAGTGGAGTACATTTCTTCTGTATGAGATTGCCTCCATACATCTGCAGCCTGCAGCAGATGGAGGCGCTGTATCACCAGAGATAAATGTCAGGTATGTACCCCAGAAGCCTGTCCATAAGTTCCCACAACCCATCAGCGGACCAGGGGACTCAGCATTCTGTGAACCAACAGTTAGCATGCACCATACACCTGGTAACAGTGAAATCTCCCATAGGGTGGGGGGAAACACCATAACATATATATATATATATATATATATATATATATATTTTTTTTTTTTTTTTCTTGTGCATATGACAGACACACACAAAAATAGAAAAATTCTCCTCGGGGGGGGGGGGGGGGGCATTGGAACCAGGGCTGAGCATTATGAGTACATACTGCAGCTGTCCGTAAACCATAGCATAGGCAGCATCAATGGGGAGGAGTAGCGGAGTATAAATGGGGGGGCACCAGAGGAAGAAGAGAGGGAGGCTGCAAAGGGTTGAAAGATTAAGGCCATGGAGGGTGGAGAAATATAGGTCATGGATCCCTCAACATTGCTGCCGAGACAGGACATCTGGCTCTACCAACATGGCCACGGAGGCAGGAAGTCAGCCACATTCTGGGTCGACTAAGATCTCCCAATATGGCTGCCGAGGCAGGACGTTTGCCTCTACTAACATGGCCATCGAGGCAGGAAGTTAGCCTAATTCTGGTCTTATTGCCTGCACCTGTCAGCGCCCTTTATAAGGCTTTATTCCACTCCCTTCCTTGGCAGTGCAAGATTAAGCTTAACTTGTTCCCTGCTTGAAGCCGTGTCCTGTCTGTCTTATTCTTGCCTATCGTTGATGACCTTGGAAGTGTGACCCCTACTCCTCTACCTTCTATAGTCCTGACCCTGGAACAGTGACCACGTTTATCCTGTCTTCTCCTGCCCTGACCTCGGACCCGGACCTTACTACTCTACTCTTCAGGAGTCGGATCCCAGGTACGGGTCGGTCTCTTCTCTCTACTACTGCCTAGCGGGTCTGCCTTCTGTACAGTACACAGCGACGTATTCGACCGCAACACCTAATTTAGCTGCCCTTTAAAGAAATGCTGCAAAACCAGTTGTTCTCATGGTATTACTCGGAAGCGGAAGGGAGGTTTTGATTGACTTGGCATAGCGATCCAAGCCAAGGTTTGGGAGTTCAAAATGCGTCTGATTTTGCCCCGTCCTCTACCACAAATGCACCCATTCTTAAGTGTTAGGACCTTTAGTGATGACTAAGTATCATATCTCCAATTAAAGTATTTGTGGAAGTCAGGATAAGAAGGGATTTGTGTTATAGTATTGAGTGACATTAAGATGTAAATTTCCCATTAAACACTTATTTGAAAACCATCATAGAGACACAGTGGGCAGTCACTTGGATTCTATCTAGTTCTTAAATTAAGTAGAAATAGCCATGATAGTCCAGTTGCAAATAAAATAGCTATTTCTACTTACAGTAATTCATGATGGAAGATACCGCATATAGCCACATGAAAATGGAACTGACTAAACTAATTACATAACAAACACAACTCAACAGCAACATCTACTTTCTATCAGAATGTAAGAGAAGGAAACTGATTTCAAATGGACTTATGATCAAAAATTCACTTGCAACAATGCACAATTCACATTATGCTGAAGAACTCTGCAAACGCACCAGTGAGAAACTCTGAAATGAGCTGGTTCATTAACTATATGGAAAGAAACATATTAAAATGTGAAAAACGGACAATACTCCATACACTACAAATGCAGACGATTGCAAATACTGATCAGCTGGAAAAAGATATGGAAACTCTGCAAGGGAAACTACAGCGAGACCTAATCCAGAAGAAACTACAATGCCTCTCTCAGTATGACAGCAGACCATGGACGCAACATGAGGTATTTCATACTAACAAAATGCCATGCAACTCTGCCACTGTAAAAAGCAACTAACCACCAGCATGACAGTAACTTAGAATTAGAAACCTAAAATTAATTTTCAAAACAGATACTCACTGTCAACCCAGAATAACACACAGCCTGCTTGGGAGTTATAAACTAGTCAAAACCAGTGAATTCAGTTCTCTCTAAGGGACAAACATTCTGTCCCACCACAAAACTGGATGAAAACCAATCATACGCCGACCTAGAAAAACTCTTCAGGAGATTACAACTGCAAGAATATTTTGACAAAAAAGAGAGTACCCCCAGAATGATGGAGTACAACAACAAGAAGAGGAACACCTATTTCACACCAATAGGACGCTATGGAAAATTAGACAGCTACATGGAGAGTTTCAAGTTGTGAATTTCCTCACTAGTATCGCCACAGCAGAAAAAAAGAATGTACTACCTTCCCCCATGGAGAGAACTGCAATCAAGGAACTGCAAACCAATCACATCACCATCAAATCAGCAGATAAAGGAGGTGCAGTGGTGGTTATAGACACAAATAAATACATAGAAGAAGGCAACAAACCACTCACTGACAACATCTACTACAAGAAACTGACTCATGTTCCAACCCAGTAATATACAAAGCAACTCCGGAATCTCAGCAAATCATTCCCTAATCACCTGCAACCAGAATTGGAGTTACTAATACCGAACAACCCAGGATTTGGTATCTTCTGAATTCACAAACCAGGAAACCCTGGCAGACCAATTATAACAGGTATGGATACACTCACTGAACAAATATCAGGCCTAGTGGAGAATATCCTAAATCCAGTAGTCACAAAAACCAACAGCTTCATACTACCACAGATTTCCTCAATAAACGTAACAACATCAAACAACTACCATCCAACACATTACTAGTTACCATGGATGCACTGTAGATTCCCTCTACAAAGTAACATCATCCACAATGATGGCACTGAGGCATGCTTACAAATCATTGCAACATCTCCCCTGGATCAGAAATACAGCGCTGAAGTAATTACCAAACTGATATAATACATCCTCACACACAACTACATCAGTTTCAACAAGGACATGTATCAACAATTAATGGGGACTGCAATGGGCTCTAGGATGGCACCGCAATATGCCAATCTTTTTAAATGTTCAACAGAGTTTCCGAACCGCATGCCTCCACAAATCCTACAAATATTACAGATACATTGATGAACTGTTTATAATATGGGCAGAGGGTGAAGAAAATCTAAAACTATTTTATGAGTCCTTGACTTCATTCCATCCATCAATTAAGCTCAAAATAGATTACTGAGCAAATCTAGTGAACTTTCTGGATACAACAGGAACACTGAAGAATGGAAGACTACACACATCTGTATACAAGAAACCCACAGACAGATGTAGTTACCTCCATAACTAAAGTTTCCCCCCCCCTCTAATACAATACGAGCCATAATACACAGCCAGGCTATAAGATATTACCGCATGTGCTCTGACACTAAAGATAGAAACAGACAACTCACAAATCATTCAGACAGAAGGGATACAAGCGAAAAGAGTATTGCCAAAACAATCACAACTGCATTTAAAGCCCCACCGAAATACCCGCTCCAATACAAAAAGAAAAAAACCATCACACACATATCACTAGTGACAAGTGGCTACATGCAACCCTACCCTAGAAGGCACAAGACCATGCGACAACACACGCTGCAAACTTTTCAAACATATAAAGTATGCCAAGATCCCATAGCCAATCAAAAACATCAATGTTAAAGTATCATTCTACTGCACATCCAGGAATGCGCTATGTATGATTCAATGCAGCAAATGTGACTGGGATGCAACATTGGTGAAACCAGCCAAAAACTTCAAACCAGGATGAACCTACACAGACTCACAATAACAGACCATGAAGAAAGAAGATACTGCACTCCAGTGGGACACCACTTCTCCAAGTCAGATCAACCCATAAATGATTTAAAAATCCAAATCCTCAATGGAATGGTTGAAAGCACTCAAGAGCGTAAAACATTTGAACTCAAATTGGTAATGCTCTTTGACACAAAAACATGAGGACTTCATACTGATATGGAGTTCCTTACACACTATCATCATTTTTTGTAATGTTTCTCCTTACCGCTTTGCACATTTTAATTTCAAACCCCACCCCCTCCTAAACACTGCTGATGATGTACTATCCCACATTCTCTCTTCATTTCTCACTATCCCTTTCATCCATTTATTGCCCTGTCCGTTTATTTGCCATGAATTCTCCACATCTTCTGCATTAGATAGTTATCTTGCTTTTTAACATCTGTGTTTAACTCATGGAATCTTTGTAACTCAGTATTGCAGACCTGAGGAAGAGACAGAACTCTTGAAAGCTTGTCTCATAATATCAATTGTAGTCCAAATTAAAAAAAGGTATTACCTAATACAGAAGTACTGATTAATTCTGCACTATCTAGTTCTTAAAGACACTGTTACTCCTCAGCTAATTAATCAGTTGACCCTCCATTACACATATGCTGCCTGCAAATTCTTCTTCCTGATCGCTACAAATGCATGCCTGTTACTTCCTCATTAACTCATTGATCTAGTCAAATGCTCATTTACTAAGTTATAGACACTGTCATTTGTACTCTTATACAAAGGACACAATCCATACATGAAAACACAATCCCAGCAAGCTCTAACCTGAGAACCTACCACATAATATATATATATATACCAATTTGAGTTCAAATGTTTTACGCTCTTGAGTGCTATATATATATGGTTTGACTGGCTTTGCATCCAATCCCATGCTGTGCTTAAAAGCTGTATGAATGGCAGAGCATTTGCTTATAAGGGTTCCATGTAAAAATGGATTTAAAGCAAAAGGTTACACATTGTGTATGAATTTGCATGTCATTCCCCAGAATCCCTTGCTGCAGTGGAAGCACTGTATGCTAGGTGATCATGGTGAAAAGCAGCGTTGCAGACCTGTCTAAGACATGCAAAGGAGCACACAGTAATATTTCCATTATATACAATCCATACACGTTGATCCTTTATTTTCTAAGTTGTTATTATTTTAGATTCTTTTAAGTAGGTTATAGAAAGATTAAGCCTGGGAAAGCATAAAGCAATGGACAGCTATTTCCTGTCAGTTATAAACAATGACCTGCGGGCCACCCTGCAGATGTCATGTTGATATTTCTCATTTCCAGACTTCCCTCTCTGGGTTTGTGTGTGTGGTCGTGCTAGAAGGTCGCATGCCTCTACATGAGTATGACTATTCATGTGCAGAAGAGGGATGGCGATACATACAGTATCAGAGGGTTTTGGAAGGAGAAGCAGTTCCCCGATTCTTCCTCTCTCAGGTAAACAATCAATTATTTAAAGTGCAATTTTTGCAATTGGGGGCCAGTGAATTAACAGCAAAAAAAAAGACAAAATTATCACAAATCATGAAGAAACAGTATAACCCACATACAGTATGCAGCACATGCTTGGTCATTGCTTCCATGCATATGTAGTTATAAACCAGACACTAAGCAGCATCATTGCTGGATCATTATGCACTTTGGTGGATTCACAGTGGTCACAAAATCATTGTTGCTTCATTTGTGGTCTGTATGGAAGCAATAATAAGACATGAATACGTGCCACATATGTGAGTCAGTGCACTCATATATATTCACATCAACTGTCATTAATTAGCAATAATGGTTACTGCACTCTAGTGAACATACATCATAATGTTTCTTTAATGATGCAAAGTGTCACATCGAAAACAAAGTTTGCTGTATTCACGGATGCTGTGGGGACCGCAAGGATCCAGAGCATCATCTATTACTGTTACTTTGGTAACAGACATCTGGAACTGTGTATGACTTCCATAATTGGGTAAGTTCAAGCACTCCTCGTTTTCTTGGCTACAATACAAAATATAGACACAGAAATCATACAGCATGTATATATTAATGCTAATAATATATTTTTTCTTATTTTAATCTGACAATATACACAGCCCTGTACATAGAATTTTGCAGGCACAATCAGTAGACACATATCTGCACTAATTCACTTTAATGAATAACCCTCAACAAGTCCCTACCCCAAAAAGAGTTTACAAGCTAATTTTGGAAGCACTTGGGGATAGGGAGAGCTAATACTGTGATTTAAACAAGGTTGCTTCGAATGCCATTTCGAATCTGCATTAATTTTTAAAGGTACTTTGCGTCACTTTTGACAGTGTTGGCAGTGTTGGCACTTTTGACTACTTGTGCAACTTGGGGAGTTAGGGAGGAGTTATAGGACAAGCATATTATCATGGGATTTTTGTTCTGCATCTAGGGTTTTTTCTATTTGTGAACATGAAAAAGTCTATTACATCTGATGTGGTGTAAACTACTCTGACTAATGATCTGTATCCAATGTAAGACACTTGACTGGCACTTTTCTTGCACGACACAGACCCAAACAAATATAATTGTTTTTACTCCTTATATCAAAACACACTTTTCATACTGTATATAGCCTCAAGGTGTCCAGTGCAGTACCAAACCCCACTTGCCATTTTAATAAACGTTTCAAACAAGAATACACCACATTACACCTGGGGTTGAAGTTCAGCACTTTATGTCCCTTAAGAAGTGAACGGATTGGGCTGCAAGTAATTTAAGTTAGATGGACTGGTAATGTGCTAACACAGCAAATATATTGGAGAAGTCACAAATAGAAGACCAGAGTCACTCCTTGAGTAAATTGTCTAGCAGTGTAAAGATACTTAAAAGAAAATCCCCACAGTGCCAATTCACTCATTGACATTCTGAACATGAAAGAATGTGTGAATTCTCAGATACTCAAGTAATACAAATGGGCTTGTGTGAGAGAACAATATAAGAGTCTATGCTCATTTATAGGCTAATATATGACCCTTTCAATACACTGTGTCACCAAGAATTGATTGAGCTGAACAAAGTACTCCAGAGATTTAAGGCCTATATCTCCTGCACGATCCATACCCCTCACAGTGTAGAGGCAAGTTGTGTAATGTGGAAATCTCAGGAATATTTGCAAGCACAGAAATACTTGCTGATGGAGATTGCTGTGTCACCTATTTTGTAGGGTTAAAAAAATATTCATAAAATAAATATACATTATCAGACACAACAGACTTTCTGCTCTCAATAAGTGTAAGTAGCCATTTGCAAACATAAATCTATGCATTACTTTGGCAAGGCAAAATCATGGACATGCATCTAAAAGGAGAGGGGGTGGCTCAAGTGAGTAAAAGACACTGAGTGGCACTGAGAGTTTGAAGCAGGGGAGCCTGGTTCAATTCCCGGTGTTGGCTCCTTGTGACCTTGGGCAAGTCACTTTATCTCCCTGTGCCTCAGGCACCAAAAACATAGATTGTAAGCTCCTCGGGGCAGAGACCTGTGCCTGCAAAATGTCTCTGTAAAGCGCTACGTACAACTAGCAGCGCTATACAAAAACATGCTATTATTATTAAAACAGACATTAAGAGAGAGATTCACTAAGGTCTGTTATGGGCTAACACCCCCGATCCGACAGCAACTGCAATTCAAGGCAATGGCAGTTAATGCCACATAGGGTGAGTTACCCAGAATTGACTGTAAATCAATCCTTCCCCCCCCTCCATACTTCCTCTGCTACAGTACAAACAATGAGAATCATATAGCAAAGATTCCCTGCTGCAAAAGGGTTGCAACAATGACAACAGATGAACCAAAGGCAAAACACCCCTTCGGGGCTTTCTGGTGATATATTTTGCCACAATATTGTACCAGTTTTACACAGAGGAGTCTTTAAAGCATAACACCAATATCTCCAAATATAATTTCCCCCAGAAGCTTAATTCTGCTAAGCAAGTTTATTAGGTCATTTATCAAAGTCTCCTGGTAGCACAAACTGCTGCATTTCTAGTACGAAAAAAAATAGCACTAGACCTAGTAATGAACAAATCCCTCAATGTTTTCTGTTTTTCTTTTCCCATATCTCTTTTCTATTGCACTGGTATTGTACTAGTTTTTCAATAGGGAGACTTTAACAAATGATCCATCTCAAATAGTTTTGGAGTTGACTTGTTTATTAATGAATGTGTATTTTTATATATTAAATTGTCCAGAAAAAGAGGCAAAATGGGAAAAACTGGAACTGAAAAAAAAAATCTTTATGGACCCCCAATCGTTCTTATTATATTTATTAGAGGCTATAAGATACTACTGTATACTCACAGCTATAGGGGTTTGTGGCATGAACTAGATTATGCTAATCTATTACATAAAGATGTCGATTGTTCTTAAACCAAAATAAACTCATAGAAAAAACATCTTTATGGTGTTAAATGTAAGGGTTCCAGTCCAGGCTTTGTATGGAACCCGCCCTTACCTGGCTGCTGTGGACATTTTGATTACTGGCAGCCTGCTATATTGGCTGCACCTGTTCAAGGGCTTAAATAGCAACAAGTGACTTCCATCCCCTGCCCGAGCATTGTATATGTTTCCCTTTGTTCCTGGCCACCCTGGGCTCTAGTTCCTGAGCCTTCTAGTTCCCGAGCCTTCCATGTGGCTTGCCAGTCCCTGTGGCTTGCCTATCCCTGTGGCTTCCCTTTTCCAGAGGCTAGCCTGTTGCTTTGGCTTGCCTATCCCTGTGGCTTCCCTGTTCCAGATGCTAGCCTGTTGCTTTGACTTGCCTATCCCTGTGGCTTCCCTGTTCATTTAAAATTCCTGTTGCTGACCCCGGCCCGTGACCCCGACCTTGCTGCCTTCCGCCTGCCCTGCCCTGTTGCCTGGATTCTGTACCACTGCTGCCTGCCCTGACCCGTTACCTGCTAACCGACCATGGATACTCTGACAGGACTCTGTCCCTGGGCTCTAGTCGGTTAATTGGCATCCCTACCTCAGCCCTGCGGGTCCGCTTCTTGATTGGAGACGAGCATCGTCACATTAAATATGTTATAATTACACACCTATATGTTTTAATTCATTTTAAAACTTGTTTGCTGGTTCGATTTTCTTTTGCTGCTCCCTTTATTGTTACAATGTGTTGAGTAAGACCTGCCAGAGGCAAAGTGTCTGCTTGGCTTTCTAAAAGCAAAAGAGCAAGCCACGGATGGAGGATCATCTCACCAACATTCATTCTCCTCTTTAAAAAAAAAAAACTTTCTTTGTTTCCAAAGAAAGAGAAAGTAGTTATTTTGTGGATGACTACATTTTTTTTATCGTATTCAGGTATATTCCAGGACTAAAGAGCCATTTTTTTACACATGCCATTATTTCCATTCCTTTAAACCTTTTCTCAGGCTTCGTTTTGGCTTCACACCAGTCAAAACTGAAAGACGGTTGCATACAAAGATCATTAGTAATGTCACCCTATTAAGGCAGAGTTGTATTGGCATGAATCAAGCCAGCATTGATCCCTGTGAACAGTGAGTTCCGCCATGTGGTTATTCAAGGTTTGCAAAGCCTGGGCTAAAGAGTTCATTTATTTCTAGCCCGTTGTTGCTATTTTTTCTTGATTTGTTGGGGAAGCCGATAGGCTATGGGAGGGGCAAATGAGTAAACTGGCAAAGTTATAAATCGCCGATCTTTCCAGTAGGCTACAGAATAAGATGTCGCTTTCCTGCCTCCGATTGTGAAGTAGCTGAAAAAATAAATTAAAAAAGAATCAATAATTAATAACCCCACCTTGAAAAACAAATCTTTAAACCTGTTTTCCTACTTTCCCTGTTATAGCTCCTGCCCAAACCAATTCAAATGTTAAACCCGTAATAAATTGTTGGGACGAATGAGCTTGAAGTGTCTTTAGCAGAGATGTGTTTTTAATTTTCGTCATCACTCTTCCAGGACATATGCTTTTTCTCTGCTTTCTTCTTAAAGGTGCCGCTGATCCAATTAATGTTTTTACAAGTTATTTATACTTTTCATCTTGGTCATATACAGTATTTCATTGGAAAATAATCTATTAGTTTTCTGGTTTGTAGAAATATTGATCAATTTTTTCTTCAATCGGCCGTTAATTATGGCTACTATTTTGAAGTAATTTTTAATGTTGATTATTGCAACTTTAGGATAATTGGTTAATTATTTCTTCAGTTCCGGTATAACATCCTATCTGCTATTAATGAAAGTGACGTGCTATATTTCACTACAGTACAGCAATGTCCCATGGAATAATAGTGATTGGGACACATAAATCTAGTCACAAGTCTGGCAAGGGTAAGGGTTAACTGCAGCTAGGGCCTGTTGAGTGGGCAGTGACATGAGAGTGATAAGGGGGAAGTTCATGCAGGGAAGTCACCCACAATCTAATCGGCATGTGGATTTCAGTTAAGGAACATGCTCTCTATATACTGTAGTTAGAGACAATAGAAATGGCCCAAGATTGTTCTCTGGCCAGAGGAGAAGTACTGTAAGCATGTGATCAGCAGGGATTTCTCAGAGTAGAAGCTCCGGAGCATAATTGGATTGGCCCCACTGGAAGTTCCTAAGTAAACTCCCGATCTGACAAGTATAGACTAAGAATGCCATGCAACAAAATGGGATAGTAATCCAAGAGAATAGTATTCCCCCCAACAAGGGTCCACCTGAGATAGGGCATTATTGAAGCTATTCAGGATATTGCCAATCTAACCAATAATAAGAGAAACAAGCATAATTACCTGCCCAGCATAGGAGTGAGAGCTACAATGGGAAGAAGCACAGAGTAACCACGTTGTTTTACAGTGGTTACAGTAAATGTCTGAAGCGAAGTCTGTCTATTCTATGGTGAACATTATGAAGGGCTGTTAATAAAACTCTTGCTTGTACTATAAAAGTTCTTGGTGCTCATTATTCTATCCGCATATCCATGCCCAGCCTGCACAGACCAACACTCTGAAAAGGTATGAGAGATTGAGCACAGCCATGTATACATATACAGTTAGGTCCGGAAATAATTGGACACTGACACAATTTTCCTAATTTTGGCTCTGTACGCCACCACAATGGATTTGAAATGAAACAACTGAGATGCAATAGAAGTGCAGACTTTCAGCTTTAATTCAAGGGGTTAAACAAAAATATTGTATGAAACGTTTAGGAATTGCAACCATTTTGATACACAGTCCCCTTATTTCAGGGGCTCAAATGTAATTGGACAAATTAACACAATAATAAATAAAATGTTCATTTTTAATACTTTGTCGAGAATCCTTTGCAGGCAATGACTGCTTGAAGTCTCGAACGCATGGACATCACCAAACGCTGGGTTTCCTCCTTTGTGATGCTTTGCCAGGCCTTTACTGCAGCTGTCTTAAGTTGTTGTTTGTTCGTGGGTCTTTCTGCCTTAAGTTTTGTCTTCAGCAAGGGAAATGCATGCTCGATCGGCTTGAGATCAGGTGATTGACTCGGCCATTGCAGAATATTCCACTTCTTTGCTTTAAAAAAACTCCTGGGTTGCTTTCGCAGTATGTTTTGGGTCATTGTCCATCTGTAAATTGAATTTGGCTGAATCTGAGCAGACAATACATCCCTATACACTTCAGAATTCATCCTGCTGCTTCTGTCTTCTGTTACATCATCAATAAACACTAGTGACCCAGTGCCATTGTAAGCCATGCATGCCGATGCCATCACACTGCCTCCACTGTGTTTTACAGATGTGGTATGCTTCGGATCATGAGCCGTTCCAAGCCTTCTCCATACTTTTGTCTTCTCATCATTCTAGTACAGGTTGAGATTGGTTTCATCTGTCCGAAGAATGCTGTTCCAGAACTGGGCTGACTTTTTTTTAGATATTGTTTGGCAAAGTCTAATCTGGCCTTTCTATTCTTGAGGCTTATGAATGGTTTGCAACTTGTGGTGATTCCTCTGTATTTGCTCTTTTGAAGTCTTCTCTTTAAGGTAGACTTGGATAATGATATGCCTACCTCCTGGAGAGTGTTCTTCACTTGGCTGGATGCTGTGAAGGGGTTTTTCTTTACCATGGAAAGGATACTATGATCATCCACCACTGTTGTCTTCCGTGGACATCCAGGCCTTTTTGTGTTGCAGAGCTCACCAGTGCGTTCTTTTTTTCTCAGAATTTACCAAACTGTTGATCTGGCCACTCCTAATGTTCCTGCTATCTTTCTGAGGATTTTTTTTTTTTTTGCAGCCTAAGGATGCCCTGTTTCACTTGCATTGAGAGCTCCGTTGACGCATGTTGTGGGTTCACAGCAACAGCTTCCAAATGCGAATGCCACACCTGGAATCAACTCCAGACCTTTTACCTAATTAATTGATGATGAAATAACGAAGGAAAAGCCCACGCCTGTCCATGAAACAACTTTTGAGTCAATTGTCCAATTACTTTTGGTCCCTTGAAAAAGAGGAGGCTACATATTAAAGAGATGTAATTCCCCTCCCCCTCCTCCCCGAATACCCCTACCCCCCTCTCTCCGTCAGGTGTCTGTGTAATGTCTGTCTATCTGTCTTCCCAGTCTGTCCCGTCTTCACCTGCGGAGAGTAAAGATGCATGGGCGATTGATATTGTTTTGATTATGCTGTTGATAGAAAGCTTTGAAATGTCTGTCTAACATGTAATCTGTCAATAAAATGTAAGTTGAAAAAAAAAAAAAGAGATGTAATTTTTAAACCCTTCCTCTAATTTAGATGTGAATACCCTAAAATTAAAGCTGATAGACTGCACTTTAAGCCCATATTCATTATTTAACTGTAACTTAAATTAATTTTGGTACACTGCCGAAATAACAAAACTTGTAATCAGTGTCCAATTATTTCCGGACCTAACTGTATATCCAACTCGATGTAAACTCCTTTAGAGCCGGGCAAGGAGGGTAACGCACACAGAAACTTATATGCTCTAGATCCCCTTCTACTTTAATAGAACTTTTCATCTCTCCCATTACACTTTCCTCTCCTGACCTGGGTACCTCTCTATACAATAACACACTTTCATTGGCCTTTGACATGGCAGCTCCTGCTATCACATGCCACCCTAGACAATTATATCCACAACCATGGCACACTAACTTGCTACCTCATAAAGTGCTCATGCACTGCCAAACATCACTGGAGAAATTCACGTATCACGCTGATATACAAATCCCTCAATGATGCTGTCTACCTTACAACTCAGCCCTCATCTCCAAAAAGCCCCCTCTATTCTTCCCATGGCCTATGCCTCCCTTCCTCCCTTACAATCTCCTCTCACTCACAAGACTCCTCCCATGCTTTACCCTTTCTCTGAAATTCCATGCCATGCCCCATCAGAGTCTCAACTAACTTTCAGACCTTTAAAAGCTCTCTGAAAAATCACTGTCCCAACATCCAAACACCCCAAACCCAGGGGACCAGCATGGTGTCTGTAATGATCTCCTATCAAGAGGGGAATTTAGTCTCATCATAAACAGCCACCTATACCTTCTGTTTCAACTGTGCTACTGTACCTGTTCCCTCTAGATTGTATGTTCTCACTTGCATTGTCCTCTGTACCTTTTCTATCAGTGTGCGGTTTGTTCTTATTTTCTTTGTCATAATGTAACTGTTGTTCCCTCTGTACCATGCTGTGAAATGTGTTGGAGCTTGTGACAGAGCTTTAACCCCTATCTAAATAGGGATCCCAATAGGAAGCCTGTAGCTGATGAGTCCAACAGGGAGCAGGTTAATTCCAGCTACAGACAATTAGCCAGTCTCCACCTGGCTCATCAGTCAGGTAGAAAAGCCTCTTGCCTAAACTGCATGGAATCTCTCAAGCACTAAGGAGGTGAGTGCTGTCAGAGGGGGATTCCAGGAAACCAGACCATCTATTCCAGGATGCAGTTCGCCCTGGAACCTGCCAGAGGGTGCACCCCATAGACGCCAACCCAGACCCAGACTGAGGGAAAGAGCCCCTGATAACAGGTACCTTTTTGCACTTTGGGTCAGAGGCTTGTAAGAGGCCTATCCTTCCAGCCCTTAAGATAGGGACTTGGAAGTGTGAGAAAGCCCTTACAAAAAGGATAGGCCTGTTTTGTTTATTTTGTATGCTGCCTTAAAGCTGTATTTTTTTAAGATACAGGCTAGATAAAAACCAATGTTTATCTCCCCCAAATCTATGTCTTCCTGGTTTATACCTCTGCACGCATCTCCTACAGTGCTTAATAAATAAACCATAAAACTATTTTTAGCTGGTCAGTATTATTATTACAATTCTGATATATTTTGCTTGGTGGGACTGCAACTCTTTAATATTCTCCTCCTGAATCTTTCTGTATTTCTCCCTTTTTTCTCTCCTTGTGTTGACACTCTAAATATGTTATTTTTGTCTTTCTTTTACATGTCGTGCCCTATTCCGTTCCTCCCTCTGTCATTTTCTTATCTTTGCTCTTCTACTTTGTTTTCCACTCCCCAAGTTATCTTACAAATGATTCCAATTGCTCTTGCT
Organism: Ascaphus truei; assembly: GCF_040206685.1. Classification (NCBI taxonomy): domain Eukaryota; kingdom Metazoa; phylum Chordata; class Amphibia; order Anura; family Ascaphidae; genus Ascaphus; species Ascaphus truei. The sequence goes on along the minus strand of NC_134487.1, from coordinate 267,587,676 downwards.
TTTTCATTTAGTGCTGCTCTCAACATTTATCTGATTCCTTTTCTCTATGGTTCTACACCTCCATATTATTATCTCCATCTCACTGTTGCGCTGTCTTTCACTCTATTTTCACCCGTCTTTTCTTTCTCTCTCTCTTTCCCTCTCTTCATATCTCTCTCTCTCCTGTTGCCTGTGAGCAAACGTGTAAAATAATTAGGTTTTGAAAGGTCACAGAAATTGGCGGAGGGGCTGTTGTTTCTGCAAATGTTATTTTCTAGCTCACTGCCCTGTAACTCTCTATGACTGTTGTGCTTAAGTAAAACAAACAGTGCATTTTAATCACACACACACCAATGCTTTGGAGACACTTAAGTCACCTTTTCCTTGTTTAATATACAGTAGAGGAAAGATATAGGTGCCATCTGAGCTTTGATTTATAGAACTTCCCATAAGGGACCTTCATCATTTTCTTCCTTCCCTACATACAAAATGGTTTGTATTTTTTGGAGTTGTAAATGTCAAGTCCCATAATGCGTTTATAAAACAGGACGGAGGAATGGTCTAGAGGTGAAAGCAAAAGCTTATGATTTAGGAAAATTCCCAAAGGGCAAACAGTGCATTATTTGAATTGCAGCCAGGTGTTAAAGCGAAGGGCTATGGTTATACTCAAAACCATGTACTAACATATTAATTAACAACAAATTTGACTGTAATTTAAAACTCCAGAGCAGTGCATCCACTGCATGTATACAGAGAATATGGCAAAACCCTAAGTTGGGTGTAGCTTAAAAGACTGGTATAGGTGCAACAATCTCTGGGGCAGAAAGGGGTTTATTTACTAAAGTCTCACAGCTGTAAAACTGAGGCAAAAACAGTTCAAAAGAATTGCACCAGATTTATCCAAGGAAAATTTCCTATTGATTGCAATGGTATTTGATTTTTTTCCCCCACAGGCTTTGTCCCAGTAATGTAGCTAATGACCTTAGTAAATAGTCTCCCAAAATGTACAGTGCCATTTTTTAACAACTAGTGCTGCAGCGAATTGCAACTGTGTAAAAATCCCAACGGCATCAATAACATGACCTAATAACTAACATGACCAATTAAATAAGTGGTCAGGTATCTAGTACTATGGAATTCCATTAGAACCACAACAAGTAGGCTTCACTAGTTATCAGGAGAGACATACTGTAGCCACATAATACTGTACTTACTGTAGGCATTGGCCTGATATTTCCTTATTTTACATTCCCTCAGCAGACCCACTCCATGAAAGAACCTTGTAACGCTTCACAAAAAAGACTGGCGATTATAATACAATAAGTGCAACAAACATACAGGCAGATAATAGTAAAGGGAATCGCTTCCCCAGGGAGATTACAATCGGAGATGTGCGTAACTGGAAAATAACCACTTAACGTTTCGCAAATGCGTCTTTGACAAATTTGCTTCCCTGCTAAATGTTTCGTCAAATCTCAAAGGGCTAATAATGTCACCAAATGAGTAAACCGTCAGCAAAATATTGCCAGACGAAGAGCAAAATATGGTGTCTGTGCCCTATTTATAGCCTAATTCTTAAACAAGTCTACTATATTTTTTATTTTTTTATAGAAATTCGCGAGTGAATTTAGCGTCTTTGGAGAATGACTTTGGAGAATTTAGCAAATAAACATGTTAAATTAAGTTGCAATGCACATCGACATAATGCTTGGTAAAACTCTGACAGCTACAGCTTTTTTATGACTCAAAAAGGGTACTTTTTGCACAGTTAGCGACTTCGCGCAAACGTTTCACATATGTCTACTAACAATCCAAGTAACGTGTTGAGATACTTACAGAAATAGTAGGAGAAGAAGTAGCTATAGTGGATGGCAGTGCCTGACCACGATGGTTGATTAGTGCCTTTGTGGGTGTTGGAACTTGGGACCAGTTCTCCAGGCCATTGAAATTCTTTATTTTGAAAGCATTTTCAAATCTGTTTTGAAGATGACGAGAGACGGTGTTTGGGTGCTTACTTACTGTAAATAATAATATGATAACCAAAGACCAGAGCATTCATCCATCTTTTCATTTTCCACATGTGTATGTCAAGATAATTATTTTAATAAGAGGAACATCGGGCACAACGGATTTAGCATATCCAAACTCATTTATGGAGCACCGGTAACTGTATCAATTCTTTTTTGAGGTGTGCAGCATTTCCTTACTTGTCAAGATAATTATTTTCACATTCAATCTGCCCTTCTTTCTTGATGTTATTTTTCTTGTGACTCACAAATGTATCATATACTGCACCGACACACTTTATTCGAGCAAATACCCAGTATGTACCTGGCAGATACCTGGAATGCGCCGCTCCTCACCTCTGACAAGCCCCGTTGCGTTTGCCTTCCCAGCCTGGGTTCATGCCTGGTTGACGGGCGGCTGATCTGTTAAATGATAATGATTAGGATTTAATAGGCTGCAATGCTTCGCGTGTCTAGCAGATGGCATAAATTCATGAATTGTAATGCAGTATATATATATATATATATATACTGTGCAGTATTGCAGCCAGCGGGAATAAAATGCTTCAATCCCTGCCTGGAAAATACCTCAATGCACTCGGGCAGAAAACAGTCACAAACCTCAATACACCCGGGTATACCCGAATTCGTGGGACTAGCCGAGCTCGAATAAAGTGTGTCGCCAGTGTAGGTACAGCTGCGGCTAAACTTAATCTAAAGCGGCCGGCACCGCGGGTAATTTAAAACCCCGTGCAGACGCGGGCTTTTTTTTTTTTTTTCAGATAGAGTTAACAAGGCTATGGACTAAAGAATCCCCAAAAGGGTGAATTTGTGATAAAAACAACTGAAATCTATAGCAAAAATAAAAAATATGAAACATAAAAAATAAAATAAAAACCAGATGTCAGTTGAAATTCCAAAAAATGTACTTAGTCCACTGGAGTTTTGCTGCCCGTATATAAGGATCGCCAAATCCCAAGGATATCTGCAGAAAACGAGAAGAAAAAACAGGCGCACTCCTAGTGTGATAAAGTATAAAACAGTATTTATGGGATTGTAAAATATAAAAAGCGCACTCACAAACAGAGTAAAAATAATAGCATGAAGCTGTGAAGGGAATGTATCAGCCTGTCCCATTGGTGCCACCTCTGGTGTATCCGTTGGTTCAGCAAGGTGCACTGGAGCCACTGCAGCCAGATGATGTAATAATCAGCAACAAGGTCAGAGACTCCCTCCAGATACACCTCCCACAGCTCTCACTGCTCACCAGCAGGCAACTGCAAAACCGGAAGCGAAAGCAGTCCCAAGCAAAATAGCAACAGCTCCAAGGTACTCTCTCCATTCGTGCAGTAATGTCAGCCACAAACTCGCCTCTTTGGGAACGCCCTACGCGTTTCGTCACTAAGGACTTCGTCAGGGGTGGACTTCAATGGTCAAAAGGGGTGTCCTTTATATCACCTTTACTGTTGTGATTGGCCAGTACGGATGGTGGGCGGGTACTTTCAATTTCACAAATTTAACCCTGTTTCATTGCTGGACAACATTATACATGACAATTATAAAGCACTAGAGCCTATTTGTAAGCAGTTTAAACATATTCCTACTAACAAATGAAAACGAATAGCTAGATGAATGAACAACATACAAATAATACATCTTAAAAGGACAGAGATGAAATCTTGGATACATCCAAAAATAAACTATATATAGAAGTAAAAGAATAACACATTAAATAAGCACATAAAAATCTCATTGGAGCAACACACAAGCATAATAAAAATCATAAGAGAAATGCATGACCTGTGAATAAAAAAAAAAAAAAAGGGGGGGGGGAGGGGAAAGTAAAATGAAAAAGCAGGGGGAAAAGAGGAGGGAAGGGAGGTGAGAAATGGAACAGGGAATGGAAAAACGGGAAGGGGGTGAAGGAAAAAGGGGAGGGGAAAGAAAAATATGGAAAGGAAGGAATAACAATAAAATACATAATATAGGGGATAAAATAACATTTTTAGCCTACAGCACCTGGTATTCCCAGGCGGTCTCCCATCCAAGTATTAACCAGGCCCAACCCTGCTTCAAGGCGATTGAGTATATCTCATAAATGCTATTATTTTTACTCTGTTTGTGAGTGCGCTTTTTATATTTTACAATCCCATAAATACTGTTTTATACTTTATCACACTAGGAGTGCGCCTGTTTTTTCTTCTTATTTTCTGCATATATATATATATATATATATCCCCTCAAACGTCCCTCCAAATACATTTGGGAGACATGCCTATGCTGAAAAAGGAGCAGGCCGTAGGTACCCGGTTGGGAGATATGCTAATGGCTATGCAAAATATATTTAAATGAGTCCCATCCCACACTTCCTAAAATGATTTCCATACCAACTATAGAGTTGATAATAAGCCTAAGGTACCAAACTAATGACTGGAATGGTATCAGAGCCAACAGGACTAGACCCCACAACCACTGCTTTTCTAGGCCACAGCTCTAGCAGTGTGAGCTATAAATAACCATGCTATAAATGTACTAACTTGTGTAGTACTTGTAAAAATACCTGTGAACGCCATACTTAAAATCCAGGTTGAGTGTCCTTTTCATTTTGGGTAAACTGCAATTCCACAATCTCAATTTGAGAGCATTGCAATCTGATGCCAATGAAAGGGTTAACAAAAACACATAAACACAGACACTATTCAATACCCACACTTCCATGTCCATTTTTAGCTAATTCCCTCACAAACAGAGATCAGCCCGAGAGCACAAGGGATCTTAGAATGTACTGTATTCAAATATTCCCAAAATGACACTCACAACACTTTGGTTCAGAACTTGTTTTCTAACTCGAATCCTAGTTTATTCTAAAACTTTAAAAAAAAAAACAGGTATGAATTACAGTTTCACGATGTTATGAATGATGGCAAGGAAACAGGTTGGCAAATTGGTATTGGATATGTTTTTGTTTACTTGTCTTTCTATGGATCAAGATAAAAAAAATATAAGCATTTGACCAACCAGTTTTAACCATTTTTCCAACAAGACAACCAGCAATGTAATGTGTTGCAATGCATTGATTGTCCCTCTGGCTTCAAATGAGTTAATCCAGTGCCGTCTTAACGCATGGGCACGCTGGGAAGTTGCCGGGGGCCCACGAGCATAGGGGTCCCATGCTAACCTATGCACAGACCAGAATTTAACACAATTTTTCAGATCACCCGCTATTGTCCAAACGTTTGTATTGATTAATCTTTGCTGTACAGCATGTTTTTTTTAAATCTCAAAACACTGATTTTGTTGGAGGTACCAATAAATATAAGTTTATTTTATCGATAATTTACATTTTTATTCCTGTGAGTGGTTGTGTAGGCAGGGCCCAGTGCTCTGCTTTGCCCGAGGGCCTATAATGTTGTTAAGACGGCCGTGGGATAATCAAAAGGTTCAATTTGGCAGACACACAGCAAATGTCTTTTTTTAAATTTAACAACTATTTCCCTATGATTGAAGTTTAGGGTAATATGCAGCCTCCCCACCTAAAAGCAGCACCATCTCATCTTTATATCTTGAGGGCTGGCACTGTTATTTTGTCCCCAGCCCAGTGAATGACTGTGACAAGTCTGCCTCCGATAACACAGTACTACAACAAAGGAGGATTTGCAGACAACTTTGAGCCAATGTGAATAGTTTGATCCACACTACGATAATCCTAATGAAAAAATCACAGAGAGGAACAGGAAACATGTCTCTCGTTTTACAAAAAAAAAAAGAACACATTTTTTTTCAACAAAATACAAGGGAATGTGAATTTTCAGCTGCAAGCGTGTAGACGGTACACCGTGGCTTCTAGCCCCATTATCAGATATAAAAATGTAATTTATCCAGAGCAGTGAGCTGTATTTGTTTTGTTAATTAATACCTGTTCCTGAGATGACATGGAGCCGTTAGACTGACAAGGAATTTGCAGAGAGAGAGAGAAAAAAAAAATGCATAGAGATTAACTATTGCTGCTGCAGTGAATTATGGGTTCGTAAAAGGACAGTGTGAAATAAAGCAAAAAGGAAGAGGTTTAGGGACCAAATATCCCAGTCCTACCACACCCCAAAAATGACATTTTACAAATGGTTGGGAATTGTCTCCTAAAACATGTTTTCTGCTCAGGGGCCATCGATTTACCTAAAATCTGTATAATTGTGTACTATACAGGGACATAGACAGATTTCCCGGGGTCCAGGACTAGAGCTGCACGCCCCCCCCCCCGACTTTACCTCCCCGCCGAGAGTATTGCGAGCCCCCACCCCAATTTCACACCTCACGAGCCCCCTCTATTTCGCACCCATGTACTGTATTTCTCTCCCCTCCGTCACACTCACTCTCCCCCTGCTGCTTCAGATGTATTTCTCTCCCCTGCGTCTCACTCTTACTCCCTCTTTTCCTTACTCACTCCCTCCCCCCTCTCTCCTCTCACTCGTTCCCACCTTCCATCAATTACCCCACTCTAACTCAATCCCCCCCACAAAATACATACCAAAAAAATCCACCACCCTAAATACATATAACCCCACCCCGTAAAACATAATAAAAATACACTGCCAATAAAGTACAGGCATACCCCGCTTTAAGGACACTCACTTTAAGTACACTCGCGAGTAAGGACATAGCGCCCAATAGGCAAACGGCAGCTCACGCATGCTCCTGTCAGCATGTCCTGAACAGCAATACCTGCTCCCTACCTGTAACGAAGCTGTGCGCAAGCGGGGAGACTATAGAGCCCATTACAAATGCATTATTTACATCAGTTATGCACGTTTATGACGATTGCAGTACAGTACATGCATCGATAAGTGGAAAAAAGGTAGTGCTTCACTTTAAGTACATTTTCGCTTTACATACATGCTCCGGTCCCATTGCGTACGTTAATGCGGGGTATGCCTGTACATATTAAAAATTGAGGATGCCGGTAGGGCTTGGCAGAGGATTGCGGTAGTGCCATGGGGGATCAGAGGATGCCAGTAGGGCCCTGACTCACTGGGCCCGGGATGCCAACACCGGCTGTCCGCCCCTGTCAGCAGCCTTGGTTCTATACACTATAGGTTTAATTCTGAACGTGTCAGGAGTGGATCAACAGAGGTAAACTTGTTCTTGTGGCTTCTGTTTGTAAGACTTGGATGGCCATGTTTGGATTTGTACTATAGGTTAATTAGCAGTCTAGGGAGCACTATAGAAACCCCAACAGAACAGCAACCTGGTAACTGAAACCATTGAATCTGCTCTAAAAAAAAAAATATAAAATGAGATGCCTTGTGTGTGGTTAATAAGAAAGGCAATAGCCTCCATGATGTCTTTTTTTGTTCCAATCATAAACACATACAATTTAGTGACAATGGTTTTATTTCCTTATGGTTGGGTAAATAAAATGTTACGATCCATGAGAGGATTTCATAGATGAAATCAACTCCATATTGAGTATATTATAAACACGAGCATTGACAATTATGACTAATGCCTATGTAAGGATGTGGTAGGAACCTCATATGTGTGTTCAGTTGGTGTTTGACTCTGTTCAGTGAGAGGCCTGTGCAGTGTCTGCAACAGTGTTGCAGTGTGTCAGAGCAGAGTCAGACAGGCAGTGGCTGATGCAATAGCTGTGTGTTTGTGCAGATTAAGGCAGAGAAGCTCCGTGGAGAAACTACAACTCCCATGAGCTCCTGGGCTGTCACCTGATGTAAAGAACCAATCAGAAGGCTAAGATGACGGGAGCAGGAAAGGAAAGCGTGTCAGAGGAGATCTGGATTTTTGCTGCCAATATTGCTGCCAAGACTAGCATTATAGTATAAGAATATGTTATGTGTGATGTCATATAGAGTATAAGGTATGATTGCATAGTAAAACTTGGTTGCACGCACTGTGGTGGTATTTTTCTTGCCCAGGGGAATCTTGCATAACGGGGATCCTGGGTAAGTGGAGGCGCTGCGCTAGAATAGTTACCCCAGGCTCCCAGCTAGCGGAGGCTCAGATCTCCTGGAGCCGCAGGTTGTGTACAGTGACCAGTAGTCTTTTGGGAGGCGTCAGAAAAAGGGCTACGTTTGGAGGCGCCGCTGAGATCTTAGACCTGGGGTGCCCCATCTATTTATCTCAATTGTGCAACATGTTTTTTTCATCATGTTTGTGCCCTCGCAGCCCGAGGTGCGCAAGTAGGCCCTGCGGCATGAAATTCCCCTGACACGTGCTTTTGGCCTGGGACATGTTCCCGCCATCCTCTCCCTAGGCACCGTGACTGACCATGTCAGGAAACACCCGCTCATGGACACTGCCCAAGTGCAAGATCACTATTACGACCGGGAACATATTTGGCGCAAAATACTATATGTCACTGAACAGGACATATGCCCCAAAGCCCTGCCCTTAGTACTATTGCTACCCGAGACTCCCGGCATACACTGTCCAATAGTGCAAGTGGATTCCAACGAGCCACTGGCTGCGTCCCCACCACTGAGGGGATATCCCGGCTCGTTAGGCGCCGTCACTAGCAGCTCTGACCACACCCCTGAGAACAGTTTGAACCCTCGATGGCCTGCTGCAACGGGCCTAGGCACTTCGTTTACCCCCTCCGCCATGAGGCCCGCATTAAGTAGAATCAGTATGTCAAGACTAGACGCCTACCCCCCAGTTGCGAGTAGCCTGCTGGATAATGCCTCTATCCCTGTGCTTGCAGGAACCATCAACCACTCCACACAGTCCTACCAATACCGGAAGTTAAAGGCATTTTCAGGTGACAAACCCACGCCCCTGGGAGAAGTTGGATTTGAAGAGTGGCTGGATCACACGGAACAGGTACTTCCTGAATGGTCCTGCACCGATGCCATCCGGAGGCAGCGTATCGTTGAATGTCTGCGACCCCCAGCATCCCACATGGTGCACTGCTATCGGGACAATCATCCGGACGCTGATGCGGCGGGCCTCATTTACTGCCTTACCAAGACCTATGGGGTCTCTGTGGATGCCTATGCCTTGATGGCCAAGTTCCATGCTCTGGCTCAGAAAGAGGGAGAAATGGTGTCCGACTTCCTTAGACGTCTGCATCTGGTTCTGTGGAATCTGGTGAGGAAGGGGGTGGTGCCGAAGGTGGATGCTGACGGACTGCGCACCACCCAGCTACTGAGGGGGCTCCTGCCACTGCATTCGGTGTCCGTATGTGTCAGCGGCTGCCTCTTACCCGGACAAGCCTTTGCGTTTAATGACCTAATGTACCGGGTCCAAGCACATGAGACTGTGCTGCTGGGGCGTGACTTAACCCCAGGGAGGAAGGCGTTGAGTGGGAACAAGGACACAAAAAGGTCGGAAGCTAAAGCCGAGACGTCCGAGAGTGGGGACCCCGACAAGGAGGACTCGGAGGCTCCGACAGCTGCCCGGGAGCGCCCTGTGTCAGGACGAAACTCGCCACCCGTCCGAGATGATGCCTACCTCAGTCAACTCCGGTGTTATGCTTGTGGAAAGATGGGGCATCTTCGGGCGCACTGCCCCTCCCTACGGAAAACGGTGTCTCGACCGGCCAAGTCCATGCTGTGTACTCCCTAGGACGGCGGAGCCGTGGCCCAGCCTTCGACGAGTAATCGAATCGGACCAGCCGCCATCGTCTGAGTAGTGATTGAAGGCATCTATGCTTCTGCGTTGATGGATACGGGGTCTCAGGTGACCATAGTGTATCGGCCCTTCTACGATCAAAACACACCGGCTGCCACTGTTATCTGCTGACTCTTTACGGTTGAGAGGGTTGAGTCACGAAGATTACCCCATCGATGGAGTGGTGAAGGTACATCTGGACATTCCCCAGCTGAACACCGGTAAGCACCACCCCATGGAAGTGGAAGCCTTAGTGTGTCTAGAACCACATGACCACCCCAGTGCTCCGATAATCATGGGAACCAACACTGAGATTGTGCAATCAGTGATCCGCATGTACTTACAAGAAGCGGGTGAAGCCCCATTGCTGGCTCTCGCTACGTGTCCGGCACTACAAGAGGCTTGCGGTAAAATCGCGACTGAAGAGGAGCATGGAATGCTGTACAGTAAAGAGTGGGGCGTGACCCAGATCCCTCCCAGAGAAGGGAGAATGATTATCGCGGCCTGCCACTACCCGGATAGACGTCCGGAGGATCAGCTATTCTCATTGGAGAGCATGACACGGGATGATAAGCAGCTTGGCTACGAAATATTAGCTTCAGTGAAGAAATGGCCGGGGAAAATTCCAAATAGAACCTGGGTATATGTGCAGAACATCTCCCCGTACCCCATGTGCATTGATCATCGGCAGTCTCTGGGTAGAATCTATCCCGTGATACCTGAAAAGAAGGCCGTAGAGGAACAGCCGGCGGCCACCACCCATGCAGTAACTCCCCTGTTGGCATTTGACTTCGGAGATTCGCCGCTAACGGAGGACTGGAGAAAAAGACTGCAGACCAAGCTATGAGAATGACGAGAGGTGTTCTCCACGAGTGATATGGATGTGGGGTGCAGTCGCAGCGCCCGCCACACCATTCGGATGAACGACACCGACGCGTTCCGGGAACGTTCCCGCCGCATAGCTCCCCGAGACATGGAAGAGGTGGGGAGATTACTAGCTGAAATGGAGAAAGCTGGTATCGTTCAAGGATCACACAGTCCGTACGCCTCTACCAGTTCACCCGCATGCCACAAGGGATCTGCGGGGCCCCTGCCACCTATCAGAGGTTAATGGAACAGACCCTGGGAGACATGAACCCACAAGAATACTTAGTGTACTTGGATGACATTATAGTGTTCGGGAAAACGTTGGAGGAGCACGAGGAGTGGCTAATGAAGGTGGTGGATCGACTTCAGAAGGAGGGACTCAAATTGTCCATGGATAAATGTAAATTTTGCCGCACGTCCGTGACTTACATGAGCCACATTGTATCAGCTGAAGGGATATCCACCGACCCACCGAAGATAGAGGCCGTAGTGAATTGGCCCAGGCCCAGTAATGTCCAAGAACTCCGATCCTTCCTGGGATTCTGTGGCTACTACCGGCGCTTCGTGGAGGGCTACTCAAGCAAAGCTAAGCTCCTGAATAACCTTTTAAAGATCTATCCTGAGGATACGGGCAGGAAAAACATCACGGCGCAAACACCCTTTGGAGAGAAATGGACCCCTGCTTGGGAGCAAGCGTTCTTGAAACTGAAAGCCAGTCTAACACAGGCCGCAGTACTGGCCTATGCGGATCCTGACACCGAATACGTGCTACACATGGATGCCAGGTTTAGTGGACTGGGAGCAGTGTAGCACCAGAAACATGACACAGGGCTCCGCCCCGTGGCGTATGCGAGTCGAAGCTTGACCCCAAGTGAACAGAACTATCCTGTCCACAAGCTGGAGTTCCTAGTCCTTAAATGGGCAGTAGTGGACAAGTTGCACGATTACTTGTATGGGGTACAGTTTGAAGTCCGGACAGACAATAATCCAATGATGTACATTAACACGTCCGCCAAATTAGATGTGACAGGTCATCGGTGGTTGGCGGCGCTGGCCAACTACCGTTTCAACCTCAAGTATAAACCAGGGCCCACCAACGTAGGGGCCGATGCTTTGTCACGAAGACCGGGACTTCAGCCTGTCCTGGATGAGGAGGTGTGGGAAGAAATTCCGGGGCCTGGTATACGTGCTCTATGCTCCATAGCTGCAGTAGTCGACGATCAGGTCGCATTCTCGGAGCTAAGAGTAGCCGACTCATTAGGGTGTCAATCCCGTGCTGTCCCTCGGGCCTACCGAGTCTTGGAGGGAATGAACCTTAGGGAAGACAAAATTATCCCCTGGAACGAGCTAGTGCAGCATCAAATTCAAGACCCAGTGGTAGAATTAGCTCGCCAAGCCCTGCAGCAATGAAACCCCTCTATTCTTAAGCAAGCCCCCAGAGAATTGGTGAAACTCTTGTTGAACGAGTTTGGGAAATTCGAACTGGACAATTGCCTCCTGTATCGGGTCATACCCTACCATAATCATCCCGACCAGCGACAGCTATTCCTGCCCTAGATTCTGTGGAATATGGTCCTCAGGGCCCTACACGATGATCATGGCCATCTGGGTGTCGACAAAACATTCGGGTTACTTCGGGACCGATTCTACTGGCCGAAGATGAGAGAATTCATGGAATTGCATTGCCGACAGTGTACCCGCTGCATGCAGAGGAAGACTCTCCCCACTCGGGCTGCCCCCATGGCACATTTGAAAAGCTCCGGCCCCATGGATTTGGTGTGCATGGACTTCTTATGCATTGAGCCAGACTCCTGGGGCATCGGTAATGTACTAGTGATTACGGACCACTACACAAGATACGCCCAAGCATTCCCCACCAAAGATCAACGAGCGGTGACTGTGGCTAGAGTATTATGGGGAAAATACTCCATTCATTATGGATTACCGAACCGGCTACATTAGGATCAAGGCCGAGATTTTGAGAGCACTCTCATTAGAGAACTGCTGAAGTTGCTAAATATAGCTAAGCCACGAACGACCCCGTACCACCCAGAAGGAAATGCTATGCCTGAACGGTTCAACCGCACACTACTTGACATGCTGGGAACACTAACAGGCTCTCAGAAGACGGAGTGGAGCAAGCATGGGGAGACACTGGTGCATGCATATAACTGTACTCGCCACGAGTCTACCGGGTATACTCCATACTTCCTGATGTTTGGAAGGGAAGCAAGACTGCGCGTGGATGTGCGACTGCGGATATCTACCGATGGGGTATCCAACAGGACGCATTTCCGATATGTACAAAGACTACAAGACAGTCTACAGCAGGCCTATAAATTGGCGGAAAAGACGGCGGCGCAATTAAATGCAAGCAACAAAAGACGCTATGACCACAAGGTGAGGCATAAAGAGATTCGCCTGGGGGATGCTGTTCTTCTTCGGAATTTAGGCATTCCTGGAAAGCACAAATTGGCTGATCGGTTGAGAAATGGGGTGTATGCGGTAGAATCACAGATGCCTGGCCTCCCGGTGTACCGCATCACGGATTCAGAAGGCCGGGTAAAGGTATGGCATAGGAATCATCTGCTCCCCATACCTCAAGTAGGGGACAACAAATTGGAAGTGCCCACTGTTTCAATAGATGGAGAAGATGAAAATACAGAGGTTGGCCCAGAGACTGTAATAAATGCCACCTCTGAGAATCCTATGGAGGGAACCTCTCAAAGGGGCCTTCCGGCCGCGGGGGCATCTCCCGAAGGAGCTACGGGTAAAGTGCCCCTTCGTCCAACGACAGAGACGCTGACTCCAATGAGCCAGCCGCTAGATCCACAGAGCCCATGCTTTGTGCCACAAAGAGACTTTGTAGACTTATCAAGCCCCTCAAGGGCAGAGTTGGAAATGCCAAATGGGAATTGCTACTTTCCAGAGGAGGTAGCTGAAGAACAAATTCACAGAAGCCAAAGAGCTGGTCAACCTCCAATGAGGATGGCTTATGATCAATTTGGGGTACCCCATTATGAGGCTCAGCAGTGGGCTCGCCGCAGAGTACAGTCTGTAGTGGTAATGTTCACTGAACTGTGCAATTTAATATAGAGCAATAAGTAAGATGTACTGTGTTGCGTTATTTTTGGTTATATAACATTCTGTGTATAGTTATGTAGGTGTATCCCAAGCGGGATCGTTGGATTTTGCTAGGGGGACTAATGCCTATGTAAGGATGTGGTAGGAACCTCATATGTGTGTTCAGTTGGTGTTTGACTCTGTTCAGTGAGAGGCCTGTGGAGTGTCTGCAACAGTGTTGCAGTGTGTCAGAGCAGAGTCAGACAGGCAGTGGCTGATGCAATAGCTGTGTCTGTGCAGATTAAGGCAGAGAGGCTCCATGGAGAAACTACAACTCCCATGAGCTCCTGGGCAGTCACCTGATGTAAAGAACCAATCAGAAGGCTAGGATGATGGGAGAATGAAAGGAAAGCGTAGGGGAGAGACCACGCTAGTCAGAGGAGATCTGGATGGAGCTGAAGGAGGTAGTGTGAGTGCAGGGGATCCGTGACCCGCCTGCATAGGCCAGCTATCCCCTCAGGCCCACAGGAGCATCCCCTGAGTCACAGTAGGCTGCTGTACTGCAGGGACGCCCTGTAGTGGTAGTGATTGTCACCCTACCATACATTAGCTAGGGACAAAGCACAGAGTTGCGGCCGGTTGCAGTCATCTGGTACCAGACGGCTGGACACCGCGACACCTGGAGGTCAAGGGTCGGAGGCATCGGATCCTTTGTGAAGAGGTACCGGTCACCGCCGTGACCGGAAGGTATATTGTAACAACAAGTGCACCAACACCGATCATCAGGCGCTGATCCCGCCTTAGGCTAAACTCTTTAGGGACACTAGCAAGTGACTAGAGGACTGAGCCTATACCACGTAATACAATACAAGGACAATACTCTATAAGAGCGTGGCTGAGACACTATTTAAAGGACAATATTCCCTAGAGGTGTGGCCGAGCCACTATAGTATAAGGACCGTAGCAGTTATAACGGTGTTAGGTATTGCTGCCAAGACTAGCATTATAGTATAAGAATATGTTATGTGTGATGTCATATAGAGTATAAGGTATGATTGCATAGTAAAACTTGGTTGCACGCACTGTGGTGGTATGTTTCTTGCCCAGGGGAATCTTGCATAACGGGGATCCTGGGTAAGTGGAGGCACTGCGCTAGAATAGTTACCCCAGACTCCCAGTTAGTGGAGGCTCAGATCTCCTGGAGCCGCAGGTTGTGTACAGTGACCAGTAGTCCTTTGGGAGGCGTCATAAAAAGGGCTACACCTATAAAGTAGGTGAAAACCTGTCCTCTTCATCCTTCATCTTCTCTGCGTTTCTTACACGCCAGATCTGAGACAGGTTGATGCTGGTCTTAGGGTTGCCATATTTCAAAATGTGAAATGGGAACATTAATAATTATTGATGAAGTCCACTGGGAAAGAATGTATGGTTGAAACTTCATTTGAATACATACAATACCACCACTATTCACACATTCGATTTGTTCAGAAGTTCCAGACCGTGAAATGTGGGTTTTGATGAGGAAAGAGAGAGAAAAAGGGAAAGAGAGGTCTGTAAATTCTGAACAAATCGAATGTGCGAATGGTGGCCACCGTCAGTGTTGCCTACCGTCGCTCAAATGATTTTGCAACATCTTTGCATTCGAATATTCGTTTGCGAACCAAATTTTGCCTAAAACTCTCCGAATAATTAGTAAAACAAAGTTTGACACATTTTCCCATCTCTATTACTAACTCAATGGAAAGCGTAGAAAGGAAAGCCATCTCTACAGCAATAGTGGCCATCTTGCTTCCTTAAAATTCGTGTCCACACTGCAAACAAGGAAGTAAGCCCCTCTTACTCTGTCCGCACCTGTTTCAGAGCTTTAAATAGCTGTCAGTTGAACTCAGCCAGTATTATTATACTGGGTGTGCGGCGTTGTACTGTGTTTCCCCCTGACCTTGCGATTGATCTTGTTGTGACCTTGGAACTGTGACCTGACTATACTTGCCTTGAACTCTGTCTGCCTCAACCCCGGAACCGGACCTGACCATTCTTGCCTGCCGCCTGCCTTTACCATGGAACCGGATCTGACCATCCTTGCCTGCTGCCTGCCTCGACCCGTAACTGGGCATCACTAGCCGTACATTTCCAGGACTCAGATCCCAGGTCAAGGTCGGCATATCACTCACTACCTTTGCCCTGCGGGTTAATATCATACCTTGCAGACTGCAACGTTACAGAGTTCTGAGAAGTAAAAAAATATCAGCAATCTTGTTTCTTATTCCATATCACTTCAGTAATAGTTCATGTGCATTTCTAACCTCTTTTGAAGGCAACTGCTTTTTGATGCTGCTCATCTTTGTTTGTTTTTTGTTATTGTTTTTATATGTATTTTTTTTTTTTTTTTTTTTATAACTTGTGTTTTATTGGTAAAAGCATACAAAATTGTACAATACAAAATATGAACTTAGAATGGCTACTTGTGTACATTGGACATAGATATAGTATTGTAGATCGTTCAGGAATATTGGTGTATATGATAGAATCATATGGCTTTTCGGTCCCTACTCGGCCATATGGTGTATAAGCAAATCATAAAGTAAGAGCAATAATAAAAATAATAATCAGGGTTAAATTACAATAGAGATATGTATATATATATATATAAAAAAAAAAAAAAAAAAAAAAACCTCTTGAAGGGAAGGGGAGGGAGGATGTGGGGAGGGGTTGTGAGAGGGAGGGGGGGGAAAGGAAAGGAGAATCGGTCTTAGAATTGGTCTTGAGGGCATATAGAAGTTTTATTCCTTCTCCGGCAGTTGTGAAACTGTTTGTCTATGTTGACTCCCCTAGAAGAGAACGCATTTGCTGATATTAATGCCAGATTGTGGTGCTCTCAATCCCCGGGATATTTGTCTGTGCCAACCATGGCGTCCAGACTTTTAGAAAATTGTCGCCAGTGTCGTTAACTAGACTGGTTAACTTATCCATCTGGCAGATGAACCAAATGCGATTTCGAATCTTTGGGATGTTTGGTATATCAGGGCTTTTCCACAATGCTGCGATCTCGCATCTCGTTGCGAGAGCAAAATGTGCTATTAGCTTGGAATTTGCTTTTGATAGGCCCGGCAGTGGTCTGTTTAGCAAGAACAGCCACGGGTCAGGGGGGATTGTGAGGTCAAAAACCCTCTGGATCCAATTTCTGATTTCGTCCCAGATCGGGAGTAATTTTGGGCAAGACCACAGCATGTGCAACAAATCTGCTGATCCTCCACACTGCTTGGGGCATAGTGGGGAGGATCCTTGTATATATTTAGATAAATTCAGTGGGGTGAGGTACCACCTCATGAGGACCTTATATGCATTCTCTTTTAGGGTGGTACATATGGAGCTTTTGGCGGAGGCCAAATAGATGGCGCTCCATTCCTCATCTTCTAGGGTTACCAAAATTAGCGTTTAACCACAGAGAGATGCCGCTCACCTCAATGACCAACTCTTTATCGATTTGGGAGGCGACAAAATTTAAGAACACTCTGACATCAAAGTACTCAATGATGTCCCCCCTTTGGTATAACCCAGCGTTCGCACCCGGTATAGCAGGGACTAGTATCCCGATCTGGAAACAAAAAAGCTATTCACGAATAAAAGACCTGGAGGGAGACAACCAGAAAATCAAGACCTTCGATCAATTAAGATTAGAAAACGAAATACCTCACTCTGAATTTTTTAAATACCTCCAGGTCAGAGCATTTTATAACAAATTTGCCCCATATCCCCCTTTGACGAAATTCGAAAAGCTCTGTCGGAATGACACCGACACAAAGGGACTTATATCAACAATTTACGGAGAGGTAATCGGTTCTGCTGACCCCAAACAACAAATCCCTACATATAGGACTAAATGTATTTTTAAACATGTTCCCTTTAGACTAAGTATTGGAATATATCTAATGATGTGAGCATTGGCAATTGGCTAACTTCTATTGAGTTGCTGGCTAGTACTACCATGTTCAGTGCTTTCACTATCCACACATCAAATAAATTAACTCAGGCAGCAGGGGAGGATGGGTGTTCCATATGATCTGAGTGCAGCTACGAATCACAGACCCCATAATTCGACTTCCTTACCCCTATAATCCTATCACAGCCCATATGTTAGAATGTGGCAGAATGGGCCACATTTTCTAATGAGTGCTATTCCTTAAGACTCCTTCAAATGTTGGAAGATACTCGACTGCCCCTTACAGCAAAGGGGCCAGAAGTTGTTTTATGGAATAACCTGCTCAGTAAAGATGAACCGTTCTGCCCAGGGTTACGTGATCACTAATGCAGCATTAACATGACTCTGGATCCCTCATATCCCTGACTTGAATGCAAAAGGAAGACATTGTGTTCACATACAGTACATCATGCCCATGACTGACACAAACAGGCATCCTATTCTGAGAATGGCACAATGGTCCAATACATTAGCTCCTGTGCCACAGTCAGAATGGTTGGAATGATGCTCATGTGATTAAAACACAGAAAAGCAGATCTTGCTACAATTGAGGTTACATTTTTAAAGGATGCACAATATGTGTAAAGAGGAAGGTTGAATGTCAGATGGATAAATCTGAGGAAAGATGACATACTGCATATGGTACAGCCTAGAAGTCCCCTAATAGACCACTGTTGGTCCAGTCAAACGGAATAATCAGCCTAAGTGAGGCAGGCAGCAATAAATCAAAGATCATTTACGTTTGACAATAAAGTATTAGGCTAGATGAGAAAGTGGAGAAGTTAAATCCGTATCCACTGGCCATTAGATGCTGACTGATTCAAGTCCTTTTCTTTCTGTTTTCTATAGAAAACGAAGAAAAAAAAAAGTTTGTTCTCTGTAACTTGATTTTCTTCTGAAATGCAATTTGCCACTCAGTTTTTCTCCATGGCTCGCGCTGTCTTCATTTTTCAGCTCTCTATTCGATTAGAGAGATAAAATAAAGGGAGTTTTTCCCCCAGCTCCCTCCCACAGAGCAATTCTCAATCAGCTCGGTTTCGGAGGGCTGCTGTTGGGGTCATTTATTCCTCATTATTTCTCATCCTCCTCTTGGGCCTCCAGCAGGGAAGAGGACCCACAGTGGTGCCCTGTCAGTGCCTGATAAAAACCATTGTGGTAAATATTATAATATCATCTTGCATATCGCTGACACTGTGTGCTTCAGAATTCATGACATACAGTAAGTACAGAGGGATGATAAGAGACGCTTATGTCAGACATTCTCATTTAGATACAGGAAAATGCAAGCTCTGGCTTACACAAAAAAGTAACATAGTAACACACGTCTTCATATAGAGTACTTGGCATATATTTCTGTTCCCAAATATATACAAAAAAATCAAGTACAGTATAGTTTATATTCCTGTTTTCAGTAGATAAACCTCTGAGAAGAGATATTGCTGTTAGGATTTCCTTCCTACATTTTCAGAGCTGGCAGATACAGTAAGTGTTCAATGATAAAGCGATGTGTAAAGATGGTGGACGAACTAATGCAACTGTGATGTACGGTGTTGAGTGAAACTGCAAGATGTAACATTTACATTGATCTAATCAGTGGTTTTCAACTTTTAGCCTAATAATGACTCTGAGATCAGGTGCATTGTAAGGAACCCCAACCCTCTCTAATAGTGTGTCTGAGATCAGATGCATTGTAAGGAACCCCAACCCTCTCTAATAGCATGTCTGAGATCAGATGCATTGTAAGGAACCCCAACCCTCTCTAATAGCGTGTCTGAGATAAGATGCATTGTAAGAAACCCCAAACCCTCTCTAATAGCGTGTCTGAGATAAGATGCATTGTAACTGACCCCAATCCTCTCTAATAGCGTGTCTGAGATAAGATGAATTGTAAGGAATCCCAACCTCTCTAATAACGTGTCTGAGATAAGATGCATTGTAAGGAACCCCAACCCTCTCTAATAGCACGTCTAAGATCAGATGCATTGTAAAGAACCACCGTTCTCTCTAATAGCGCGTCTGAGATAAGATGCATTGTAAGGAACTCCAACACTCTCTAATAATGAGTCTGAGATCAGATGCATTGTAAATTATTCTATATTTGATACAATTTTCAAATTACCTAAAATAGCAGGGAACCCTTAAAAGCTGCCCACAGAACCCAAGGGCTCATACTGTAGGAAAACTTTTGAAAAATACTGATCTAAATACAGTTGCTGCTTGTCAGAAGATTACCTAATTACTGTACTGACAAAATGTCCTCACTTCCTACACAAACAATTCTTCACCATTATCTGTATAAAAGTTGCTGCATTGCCTAATCTGGAATAGGATAATGAGTGCGCTGCATTATAAAAACAAATCAGATTATCACCATGAATGTAAATTCTGACAAGCTAAACATTATTTTCTGTTTAGAAATATATACACCATTCGCAGTAAATACAGTCTAATCCTGGTCCACATCATTTAACCCCTTCTAATCACCAACTCATTTATTATTATTGTTTATTTGTGACGCGCCAACATATTCCGCAGCGTGGTACAATTGGGTACAGAGTTATGTATATTACATAAACTGTTACATACAGGTGATGACAAACAAGCACAAACAGATACAACTCAGCCCCGTTACAACGCGATCCGTTACAACGCGAATCCGCTTATAACGCGATGTAAGCGTGGCTCCCAATGTTTGTATTTTTGAAAACTTTACAACACGATTATTGTGTCTTAAATACTTTATTGTACAATGCATACAATTCTACATTATTTCTAATGCGATCCGCTTATAGCGCAATGTGACTTTTGACCCCAAGCACAGCGTTATAAAGGGGTTGGTTGTACAAAGAGGTAATCAGGGCCCTGCTCGTGAGAGTTTGCAATCTACACATTGGTAAGTTAGTACTTTGAAATTAATTTCATGAACAATGTTACCACCGCTGAGCAAGTTATGGAAAGTTAGAGAAGTACTGTACATTAAGATACTCAGAACCATCATATAATGGTCCATGTTTATAATAATCAGGTGGGTTGTACAATCCCCCATTCATAATACCGTAGCTTTAGCTACTTAAACTCTATTAAATGATTAATTGTAGTATGATTCAACCGCTGCCAGAAAGAGTTAATTTGAGACCTAAAACTTTATGGAAGTCCGAGAATACAAACACTTTGTGAAGCATTCACTGCAAGGTTAAACAAGCAAGTTCAAGCCAAACTGAGCCTGACCCCAGACAAATAATTAGACCAGCTATGCCGCCCTAGGGATTAGTTCAGAGCCACAGCTCTCTGGTAATATTGCGTTCTTCCAGACAGAGGGCACAATAGGTTGTGCATTTATTTAGCATGTAGGGTAAAGGGTCGCATTGGTCAAACAGTTTGAACCACAAAATAACGATCCTTATAAATATATAAACTGCAGTATTCTATTATTCATTTGTATTGTACCAAGTTTATTTGTTTTGTTTTGTTTTTCCACAATCAAACCCATGTATCGTGAAACTGTTCGAAATGTTAGGCAGTGTGAGAGTTACACAATTCAAAATTACGACTGCAAGACTGATGCAATAAACTTCCTCTCCCACAGGTGCTTGAATTGGAAAACTAAATATCTAAGATTAAAAAAAAACTATATGAACTTGGTAATGTTGGGGGGAAAATTAAAGTGAAGTCAATATAATGTTTTAGTTAATCCGCTATAATGTACTTGTACACAAAGACGTCTACTCTGAGCCCTGAATTCAAATATGAAACCAGGGCAGACATTATGACATTCAATACCCCTTCTCTTCCCCCCCCCCCCCCACCTCCAGTTGATACAGTTATTACTGGGATGGCCTTATATTGATGCCCAAGAGCAACTGAAGACATTGTTTTTGATGGAACTGAGGTTAATCATGGGTAGGAGTGTTTATATAGAGCACTGATGATCCTTTGGCTATGATGTTGGATGAAATAAAATTAAGTTTTATGATGCTGAAGCTCTCACATGAATGCTGTGCCCTAGGTATTTAGATTGTCTTTGCTTGAGGGAGTTAGCAGAAAAAGAAGCAAAACGAGCCCCAAAAAATTAACATGCAATCTATAGCTCCACAAAAAGTGCTGATTGTGTTTGTGGAAAAATATATAATTACCGTGAAAGGAATACATTGAGGGAACTTAGACTGCAATGGGTCTTGTATGTTAACTTCTCATTCATAAAAACTGAATGGTGCAATTTTAATATGAAAAAACTCACAGCTCTATCTTCAGACCAATCTCACTAACGTTTGCAAGACGAGTAGCAAAAGAAAAAATATATATATTTGTTGTTTAACACATAGTTACATGTTAGATAAATGGAAAAATACATACAGTATATCAATCAAGTTCAACCTCTGTAAATGTAACAGATACTTATTTGTATATACAGTATATATATATACTGTGTATAATATATATATATATATATATATACACAGTATATATATCTCAGAAATATCTGTGTTAGTCCAGTTGCAATAGTGCATAATAAATACGTTCTTCAGTATTAGGTGATACCTTTTTTATTTGGATTAACAATTTATGCCATAGGACAAGCTTTCGAGAGGTTTTCCCCTCTTCCTCAGGTCTCAATATTGATATACCTCAAATCCATTTTTACATGGAACCCTTATGAGCATATGCTCGCTGCGTTGCACATCTTTAAGGGTTCCATGTAAAAATGGATTTGAGGCAAATGGTGACACTGTGCTCATTTGCATATCATTTCCCACAATTCCTTGCTGCAGTGGAAGTACTATATGCTGGGTGATAATGGCGAAAAGCAGGGTTGCAGACCTGTCTAAGACATGTGTATGTGCTTACAAGTGATATTTTTATTTGCTACAGTATTTACGGTGGAGGCTTCTTTGTCACCTTTTTCACCCACCATAAGTTATCTAATTATGTGTATGTATGTGTATATATATATATATATATATATATATATATATATATATATATATATATATATATATACATATATATAATCAAAAAATAAATAGATGATACCGTTCTGTGGCTAACGAAATGCTTTTATTTGTGCGAGCTTTCGAGATACACTGATCTCTTCTTCCGGCGATGTTACAATGAATGAAGCAAGCAAAAGGTATACTTAAAAACAGTGTCTCTTGGAATGTTATCTGTGCTTGTCCTTCCCCCGGTTGGATGTGTTTTATGGCTAGAGGTGTCAAAAGGTTCCTGAAAGCAAGTGATGTAAGAGTGTGTGTGTGTATCTGTGTGAATATAAGTGAATGGAGAGCCCACAGTATATACAGTGCTATACAAAAGGTGTGTGTGGAGTGGGAGTGGATATAAATGGTGTGGGTAGGTGTGGAAATGTGAGAGATTGTAGCACAACTAAAAGTGTGTGTGGATACTATGTGGTCCCTATTGGTGTATAGGGATGGAAAAACAATCCACTGTTTTTTAAGTATACATTTTGCTTGCTTCATTCATTGTAACATCGCCGGAAGAAGAGATCAGTGTATCTCGAAAGCTCGCACAAATAAAAGCATTTCTTTAGCCACAGAACGGTATCATCTATTTATTTTTTGATTATTGAAGCTCGGCTAACACGGTACTGATACCTCTACATATATATATATATATATAGATATATATATATATATATCTATATATATATATATATATATATATATATTATATATCGACAAAATCTACTCGCCGAACAAAAAAATCTACTCGCCACCCAACCCAGCCCCCAACCCCGCCCTAGTCCCGCCCCCAGGCCCGCTTTAAAAAAATAAAAAAATTAATTGAATAAATTCCTAATAAGAATAACATTCGTTTTTGACATAAGTTTATTTATTGTATTACATTATACTACAATTAGTCCTGTTTACGTGTGTGTGTGCGTGCGTGCGTGCGTGCGTGTGTGTGTGTGTAAATGTCGGATTTACAAAAAAAGCCAGATGTGAATGACTAGTTTCCTGCACCCTTTATCCAGTGTCTGGATGCCCCCGCTTCACAATATCTAAAGCAGCAATCCCAGCTGGGATCTTACCTGATCCACAGTCCCTCTATGTCCAGGTACCCTCATTCCTGCAATGTTATATGTTGGAGGGGAGGTGTTCTCTACCTGTCTTCTGGGTTAGGGGGGATTCTGTTGCCTCCCGTCTGAAGCTTGAGAGTCAGATCTGGAAGAAAGCAGTATAGGGCAGTTAAGATATACAGGGTAAATAAGATATCCAGATACAGAGAGGAGGGAGGGGAGACAGAGAGACAGAGAGACAGAGAGAGGAGAGAGGGGAGAAAGAGAGACAGAGAGAGGGGAGACAGAGAGACAGAGAGAGGAGGGAGGGGAGACAGAGAGAGGAGGCAGGGGAGACAGAGAGAGGAGGCAGGGGGACAGAGAGACAGAGAGAGGAGGGAGGGGAGACAGAGAGAGGAGGCAGGGGAGACAGAGAGACAGAGAGAGGAGGCCGTGGAGACAGAGAGACAGAGAGAGGAGGCAGGGGAGACAGACAGAGAGAGGAGGGAGGGGAGACAGGGAGACAGAGAGAGGAGGGAGGGGTGACAGAGAGAGGAGGGAAGTGAGACAGAGAGAGGAGGGAGGGGAGACAGAGGGAGGAGAGACAGAGAGAGTAGGCAGGGGAGACAGAGAGACAGAGAGAGGAGTGAGGGGAGACAGGGAGACAGAGAAAGGAGGGAGGGGAGACAGAGAGCCAGAGAGAGGAGGCAGGGGAGACAGAGAGACAGAGAGAGGAGGCAGGGGAGACAGAGAGACAGAGAGAGGAGGGAGGGGAGACAGAGACAGAGAGAGGAGGGAGGGAGACAGAGAGACAGAGAGACAGAGGGAGGAGGGAGGGGTGACAGAGAGAGAGACAGGGAGACAGAGAGAGATGGGGAGACAGAGAGAGACTGGGGGGTGACTGACTGACTGGGGGGGTGACTGACTGACTGGGGGGGTGACTGACTGGGGGGGGTGACTGACTGGCTGGGGGTGGGTGACTGACTGGCTGGGGGGTTGACTGACTGGCTGGGGGGGTGACTGACTGGCTGGGGGGTGACTGACTGGCTGGGGGGTGACTGACTGGGGGGGACTGGGTGGTGAGGAGGTGACTGACTGTGTTACTGGGTGGGGAGGGGGGGACTGACTGACACACACACACACACACACACACACAAACACACACACACACACACACACACACACACACATACACACATACACACACACACAGTCTGACACACACACACACACTGCCTGACACACACACACACACACACACACACACAATGTCTCACACACACACAATGTCTGTCACACACACAATATCTGTCACACACACACAATGTCTGTCTCTCGCACACACACACACGCACTGTCTGTCTGTCACAAACACACATACACACACACACACACTGTCTGTCACACACACACAATGTTGAGCAGAAGAAGCAGCAGTTCTCGCTCCCCTCCCCCCCCACGAGTCCGGGGAACCTGGGGGGAGGAGCGAGGATGGGGGGGGGGGAAGGGGAACACCCCTGGAGTACTAACCTCTTCAAGCCGCAGGAAGAGGATGCGCCTGCGTGGCCTTAGCCTGGATGGGGAAAAAAAATCTTGGCAGCCCGCCAAGTCCTTTCAGCCACTCAGGCTGCAGGATTTCAAAAAAAAATTCAGCGCGAGCAGGGAAAATTTAAAAAAACACGTGCGCTGCTTGGGCGGCCATAAAGAGGTTGACACGAGGTCAAATCCACTCGTGGGGGAATAGGTTTGTCGAACACTATGTATATATATATATACAGTGGTTGACAAATCATCAAAAAATCTACTCGCCACACAAAAAAATCTACTCGCCACCTAGTACCAAACGTGTGCTGCTTGGGCCAATATTTACTCGCCCGGGGGTTAAATCCACTCGCCCGGGGCGAGCAAATGTATAGGTTTGTCGAACACTGTATATATATATATATATATATAACGAAAACAAGCAGCTGGCACTCAATATATATATACTAGCTGAGAGACCCGGCGTTGCCCGGGATGTAAATGCGTAATAGGTAGTATTATTTATAAATCGTGGAACAATAGGTGAGTATTTGTTGTAAATATTTGGGGGGGGGGGGGAGAAAGGGGAGCGGGGAGGGGGAGAAAGGGGAGCGGGGCGGGGGGGGGAGAAAGGGGAGCGGGGCGGGGGGGGGGAGAAAGGGGAGCGGGGGGGAGAAAGGGGAGCGGGCGGGGGGAAAGGGGAGCGGGGGGACGGGGGAAAGGGGAGCGGGGGGAAAGGGGAGCGGGGAGACGGGGGAAAGGGGAGCGGGGGGACGGGGGAAAGGGGAGCGGGTGGACAGGGGAGTTGGGGACGGGGGAAAGAGGAGTGGGGGACGGGGGAAAGGGGAGTGGGGGACGGGGGAAAGGGGAGTGGGGGGGGGGAAAGGGGAGTGGGGGGGGGGGGTGGCGAGCAGTGGGCATATGTATTGTCATAATTTATGTATGGGCATTTCCCCCCCCTCCTCCGTGCATCCGTCCCCCTGCTGGTTCGGCTGGTGGCCCCCCCCCGTTCCCCGTGACTTCCCCCCCGTGACTCCCCCCCCCCCCCATTCCCTGTGACTCGCGGCTCGCCCCCCCCCCCCCCCCCCCGTTCCCCGTGACTCGCGGCTCACCCCCCCCCCCCCCCCCGTTCCCCGTGACTCACGCTCCCCCCCCCCCCCGGCGCCCGCTTGGTCCCCTGATGTGCCGTCCTGCTGAGTGAGGCGTGCAGTGTGGGCCTGAGACTCGCGCTCCCCCCCCCCCCCGGCGCCCGCTCGATGTGGCATTCGGCTGAGCGGCGGTAGGAAGCACCCTGTGTGGGCCTGAGGCTGAGGCGGCATGCGCAGTGGGCCTGAGGCTGAGGCGGGACGCGCAGTGGGCCTGAGGCTGAGGCGGGACGTGCAGTGGGCCTGAGGCTGAGGCGGGACGCACAGTGACTTACCTGAGCGGGTGGTAGCGCCGGGGAGGTAAGGGAGCGGCTGGGGTAGGAGGGCCGCGCTTCCCGTCCGGAGCCAGTGCAGGGCGGCACACGTGATGGGGGGGGGGGGGCGCGGACAGAGGGGGTGTGTGTGTGTGTATAGAGCTGCTGTGTTGTGTGTGTGTGTGTGTGTATAGAGCTGCTGTGTTGTGTGTGTGTGTGTGTGTGTGTGTGTATAGAGCTGCTGTGTTGTGTGTGTGTGTATAGAGCTGCTGTGTTGTGTGTGTGTGTGTGTGTGTATAGAGCTGCTGTGTGTGTGTGTGTGTGTATAGAGCTGCTGTGTTGTGTGTGTGTGTGTGTGTGTGTATAGAGCTGCTGTGTTGTGTGTGTGTGTGTGTGTATAGAGCTGCTGTGTTGTGTGTGTGTGTGTGTGTGTGTGTGTATAGAGCTGCTGTGTTGTGTGTGTGTGTATAGAGCTGCTGTGTTGTGTGTGTGTGTGTGTGTGTATAGAGCTGCTGTGTGTGTGTGTGTGTGTGTATAGAGCTGCTGTGTTGTGTGTGTGTGTGTGTGTGTGTATAGAGCTGCTGTGTTGTGTGTGTGTGTGTGTATAGAGCTGCTGTGTTGTGTGTGTGTGTGTGTATAGAGCTGCTGTGTTGTGTGTGTGTGTGTGTGTGTGTGTGTGTGTGTGTGTGTGTGTGTGTGTGTGTGTGTGTGTGTGGCCCGTCACTCCGCCTCAGGCCAATGGGAGGTGTGCGGGGGCGGGCGACCCAAGGGACCAATGAGATTTCCCCTAGGGACACCGGACATCCAGGCAGGCAGGCATACAGTGCTTTCACTAATATAGTATAAGATTAACACACATTCCCAGCTAGCTCAAACTCCCACACCCACCACATGATGAATATATATTTATGTCAACCAGAGAGCTACTGAGCGTGGCAATTGTATATAACAAGAGACAGGTGGTGCCCGATGCTACATTCCATTGACAAAACATATATGATGAAAAATATAAAGTAAAATACTTCAATAATAATAATAATATTAAATACTTGGTTATTTAGTTAACCCTTTGGCCAAAGCGTCATAAGCCTGCATTACAACGCCAAGGTATAACCAAATGAATGCAGGTCCTACACTACACTACACTGTGAACCCTTCCTTTTAACTCTGTAAGAGGGGATCTATTTTGATCTGGTTTGAAACTGATTGGCCGGCGAAGCCGGCCAATTCAGTTGAACAGCAATTCTACTTGTTACCAAGTAGAACAAAGATAAACCAGTCAAACAAAAATGAAATGAACCCAACAAGTGCACTGATGAAGTGCACTTAAAACAGAAGGGTTAAATCTGAAGAACCCTGATTGGTGGATACCGAGCAAAGCACCCCGCCTAACGCCCACTGGGAGGCAAACTCTGAAACCGTCCCAGTAGACTCGGCGTACGAGTACTCTGCCCGAATACGGGAGTGCACCAGCGCCCGGAACATGACCACGATGTTTGTCGGGACCCCCCCCTCCAAACACTGCTTCCTGGTTTTACAAATGGCTACCTTAGCCAATGCCAGGAGCAGGTTGACCAGGAGATCCCTAGGCTTATTGTCCCGGGACACTGGGCACCCAAAAATAAAAAGATGAGGTGAGAAGTGCAACCAGAACAGCAGGAGCAAGCTCCTCAAGAAGGAAAAGAGGGGTTGCAGTCTGGCACAACTCGAATAAATGTGATATACGGACTCCCGCTCGCCACAGAAGGGACAGGTGGCGGGGGAGTCCGTGAAGTGTGCCAAATAATCTCCTGTGCTCAGTGCTCCGTGGAGGACTCTCCAACTCAAATCCCCGGCGGGACGGGGAACCAAAGATGAATAGAGTTCCCTCCACCGGGGTCTCTCATCCTCGTTCGCTGGGAATACCCGCCTCCAGATGGTGTCTGGGCGGGTGACAAGGGCGAGGTAATGCACTATATGGAGCACCAGAGAATACAGGACTTTCCTCGGCATGCCGCGGAAACATGCCGGGGACATTTCCCCCAACTTGCTGAGGTTGGGGGAGAGAAGAGCCCGAGGGGGTTGCCGTGACCTTGGTTCTACGCAAAGATTCGGAGAGCCGAAGTTGATAGGATGACAAGGCTTTCCGGTCTGCAATACCCCCTCAATGAAGGTGCGGGAGTCGGGGTGTATGGCATCTTTAATCTCCTGGATCAAACGACGAGGGACGCGGGCAGAACGCAGATCCATACGGGGCGCGAGCACCTCTGCCCCTACCCAATCCCGCCGCTCATAGTCCAGGAGATCCCCGACTCTGGTCACCTGCGCCAGGATTAGCCGGCGGCAAATAGAGGGTGAATCCAACATCCGAGCCCCCACTGTCGGATTATACAGCAGGGGCTCGGCGAGGAAATCAATCCCCACCGCCTGTTTCTTCCTGGTCGCGGAGACCAGTTTCCAGGCCTTCAGTAAGTCCCGGTAGTATGCCGGCAGCTCCGAGAGGTTTCTACCTAAACCCTCGGGCCTGATGAAAAAGAGTTGCCGGTCATACCTCATATTGCGCAGCTGGCGAAAGAAAAATGTTGCCAGCTGGCACCACTGCGGAGACGGATCTGCGAGTAGGTATCTCTGCAGGTATTGGAGGCGGAAAGTGTGTAACTGGGAGCGGACACACACCACTCCCTGTCCACCCTCCTCCAAAGGGAGACACGCAACTCCCACAGAGACCCAATGCTTCCCCATCCAGAGAAAATCCATCAACTTCCTCTGGATCTTGTTAATAAATTCGGGGGTCGGACCCATGGCTATCAGCCGGTGCCAAAGCTGACTGGCCACTAGCTGATTAATCACCAGGGTTCTTCCCCTAAGGGAAAGCATTCTCGACAGATACACCCATGACCCCAGACGAGCAATGACCCGTTCTTCAAGATCACTGAAGTTTTCTGGGGCAGGGTCCTCTGCAGCAGACAAGTAGACTCCCAGATACTTGAGAGTATCGCTCCCCCACGAGATATTACGAAACGTGGGGGGCAAAGAGTCCACCTTTAAGGGACCCACCAAGATGCCGGAGCACTTGGACCAGTTGATCCGAGCAGAAGAGGCCGCGGTGTAGACCTCTTGACACTCCTGTGCCCGCTCTAGATCATCTAGGTCCTGGGCCACGAGGAGCACATCATCGGCATAAGCCGACAGGACTACCCGCATGTCGGGCTCCCGCAGCACCAGCCCGGTAAGCCTCTTCCTCAGTAGGCAGAGGAAGGGCTCAATGGCCAGCGCGTACAGTTGCCCAGACAGGGGGCACCCTTGACGCACTCCCCGACCAAACACAAAAGGTGCCGTCAGGGACCAGTTAATCTTCACCAGACACTCTGCAGAAGCGTACAGCATCTGGAGAAAGCCCACAAATTGTGGGCCGAAGCCAAACGCCCGCAGGGTCTGCATAAGGTAACGGTGATCCACTCTGTCAAACGCCTTCTCCTGATCTAGGGACAGGAAGGCGAGTGATAGACCAGTCCTCTGTGCGTAATGCATCAGGTCCCGGACCAGAAAAATGTTGTCATGAATGCTCCGGCCCGGGACAGTATAGGACTGGTCAGGGTGAATCACCTCTGCCAGCACGGACTTGAGCCTCAGCGAAAGCGCTTTGGCTACGATCTTATAGTCCGTGCTGAGCAGTGAGACCGGTCGCCAATTAGAGATCTGACGGAGATCCCCCTTCTTCGGCAGCAAAGACAGTATTGCCCGCCGACACGAAAGTGGCATCTCACCGATCTCCAGGGCTTCGTCTAGGACCTCGGTGAAATCAGGTCCCAGCATCTCCCAGAAAAACCGGAAGAACTCCACAGTCAGCCCGTCTAGCCCCGGCGCTTTTCCGCGGGACATGAGACTGAGGGCTTCAGAGAGCTCGGCCAGAGTCAAAGGTAACTCAAGCCGCTCCCTTCCATCCTCACCAACAGTGGGAAGCCCCTCCCATAAGACCCTGCATTTATCTGGCTGGATGGACTCCGGAGAGAAAAGATCTACATAGAATCTCCGGGTTCTGTCCCGGATGCTCTCCGGGTCAGTCAGAGGGGTACCGTCCTCTGCCAACAGGCATGTGATATGTCTACGGTTTCCCCTCTTTTTCTCCAGCGTGTAGAAGAGGCGCGACCCGCGATCCATCTCTTGAAGGAAGTTGATGCGGGATCGCACATACGCCCCCCGAGCTCTCCGACCTTCCAATTCCCGGAGAGCGCACTTCCTCTCCATGTACATACTCTGCAGGTATTGGTCTCCCGCCACAGACAGCCGCTTCTCGAGATCGAGCACCTCCTCCCTGAGGGCCTCGATCTCAGCATCGCGCCGCCCGCTGGCACCTCTGGTGTACTCCTGACATACGAGGCGCAGATGAACCTTGCCCACGTCCCACCACTGCTCTAACGTGGCAAAGTCTGACCTGCAACCTCTCCAGGCCATCCAAAAGTCTCTGACCGACGTCGCAAACCCCTTGTCCTCCAACAACGAATTTTTGAAATGCCAATAAGCGGCCGAAGGTGCTGCAGGTAGCAGCATCAGCGTCACGGACGCACAATTGTGGTCCGAAAACGGCGCCAGCCTAATGGCACTGGACTGGGCTCGCGACAGGCTGTGGCTGGAAATATACAGTCTGTCGATCCGGGACCAGGACATCCGTTCACCCCTAAACACCCTAACATGGGTGAACTCAGTGGATGCCTCAGGATGTTGTTCTCGCCAGACGTCTACCAAGGAGTAGCGGGTGATGACCTCCCGCAAGGCCGACGCAGAACACGGGTGTGGCTCCTGACCATTCCGGTCCTTCCGAGCCTCGAGGGTACAGTTAAAATCACCCCCGAGCACCACGTATTCATCCGCGTCGACTGTCTCCAGGTATTCAGACATTCTGACGAAGAACTGCCTTCTCAGGGGTCCGGTGGCAGGAGCATACACGTTCAGGAAATTAAACGTGTAGTCCTCGTGTCGGACCCTGATATGCAACAGGCGACCTGGAACAACAGCTTTGGCAAGCAGCAGCTCTGGTTGAAAGGACTCAGAGAACAGGGTCACCACCCCACTAGATGTTGAAGTGAGATGGCTGAAGAAGACACTGCCTCGCCACTCCAAATGCCAGCTGGCTTCAGCCTCTGGAGTGGTATGGGTTTCCTGCAGGAAACTCACAGAATACTTCCCCTTCTGCAAGAAGGAGAGTACCTGGAACCTGCGAAACCCATCCTTACAGCCGTTAACATTTAGCGTACCGATGCTTAACGCCATTGGTAATCAGGAGTTTTTTGGTTCCCCACAGGTGCTCAGGGTACTATACCCTGAGAAGCCTTTACGTGGTCTCGCATCACTTTTTCAAACTTCAGGGCCCGAATATGGATAGCCCCAGAGATTTTGGCCTTGTGGTTGGCCCTGATGTAAACTCCGAGAGAGTGGAGAATGACCGAGGCATCTTTCCACTTCTCAAGGGCCAACTTCACCTTAAAGTTTTTATGCTTGCAGAGGGTATCCTCTAGGAAAGCATCTAGCTCCTGGGCAGGGATAACAGGGGTCAAAGAGTCCACCGACTCCACGGTGCCAGAAGACTCCTCACTGAGCCCCAACTGCCTAAGCTCCTCTTGACTGAAAGGCTTAAGACCCTCACCCTCCCCTGTGGGGGTCTCTCTCAGTCCTAGAGTGGGTTCCCCCTTCGGTGTTTCCACGAGGGGGTCCACTAAAACCTCCACTTCCAACCCCGGGGTAGGATGTTCAGGGGTATCTGGTGGCGGCATGGCAGAGGCAGCGGTTTCTGGAGTGACCTTTTGAACAAAAAAGGTACCCATTACCCTCCTGGTCTCCTCTATCGCCGTGTAAGTAAATGGAATGTTAGGGGCATCTGCCTCAATCACGGGAGGGCACTCTTCTGTAGGCACCCCAAGGAGAGAGTCTAGCCTGGCAGTCATCTTTGACAAAGACCAAAACTCCCCACTAAGAGGGCTCACGTCAGATAGCCTCCAGTTGAAATCCGAAGTGCTCACTAAAGCATCCCTACCTACACCTGCCTCCCCCTCTCCATCCTCAACCATGGGGGTCAGCCCTAGCCCATCCCCTACTTCTGGTGACGCAAAACCTGACTCCGCCTCAGGTGCGACACTCGAAGACGGTACAGCCGTAGGGGGATCTTGGCTGGCTCCAAAGATAGGTGCATTCGGCAAGGCAAATTCACCGAAGCACAATTCTCCTGGGGATGCTCTCCAACCGGGAGGGGCGTTGAGAGGCACCCCAACGTCTATATCTATGGGCAAGGCCTCATGCTGCTGAGCATTTTGGCCTTCCACCCCAGAGACGCCGGGTACCTTCAGTTGTATTCCCTCCAGAAATTCGAGGGGGGGGGGCTGTACGTGTGTAGGATCCGATTTACACTGGCTAATCGTAACCAGTGGGCCGGACAGGACCACCTTGTACGGAACTGATGTTACGTCCCGCTTCAGAGACTTCAGAGGGTAAACGTAATACGGTTCACCCTCCTCTACCTCCTCAATCACCCTCTTATTTGTTTTAAATTTGCTCTTTCTAGGGATTGATTCCCCAGGAGAGAGTGCCGCTACCTCCATAACAGGAGCTTCCTCCTGCTCCCCCACACTCTGTACGGTGCTTAAATTGGGGGTAAGGTGTTCTTGGGGGGGGACAGCGACAACAGAGGGTGACTGTTGTGGGGTGACTTTTCCTTTCTCCCTCTTTGTAGGGGGGAGAGGTTCAGATGTCACTGTTTGAGTTGAGGCAGTGACATCTTCTGTGATCCCAGGGGGGACCTGGGCCCTTGAGGTCTTTTCCTTCTCCCTCTGTTCTTTGGGGAGAGGTTCAGATGTCACTGTTTGAGATGGGCCAGTGACATCTTCTGTGGTCCCAGGGGGGGCCTGGGCCCTCAAGGGCTTTCCTTTCTCCCTCTGTTCTTTGGGGAGAGGTGCAGATGTCACCGCCCGAGATGGGGCAGCGACATCTGCTGTGGTCCCAGGGGGGGGCTGGGCCCCCAAGGGCTCCGCCGCGGTGGGCGCAACGGCACAGGGTATTTCCCCCCGGGGGGAGACAGTGATAACAGAGGGTGGTCGCTCCAGGGCGACCCCCTCTCCTTCTCTCCACTCTCCAGGGAGAGGTACAGAAGTCACTGTTCCAGATGGGACAGCAACATCTCTTGTGGTCCCAGGAGGGACCTGGGCCCCTGAGGGCCCCGCTGTGGTGGGCACAGTGGTACGGGGTGTCTTGGCAGAGGGAGGGGTGGGTGTAGGAGTTGGGATAGGTCCTCTGTTCCCTTTGGGGCAACTCCTACGAGTGTGCCCCAGCTCCTTGCACAGATAACATCTAATTCCCTCCGTGCCATAGAACACTGTGTACATTATGCCCTCGTAGGGCACCCTAAAAGAACCCTCCACAGATTCTGTGCTCCCCGGCAGCAGCACTTGTACCTGCCGCCTAAATGAGAGCACGTGCCTCAGCGCTCTATCCCTGCAGCCCAGTGGAATTTTTGTTATGGGAGACTTAATGTCTCCCAGGACTTGCAGGTGCAGCCGCATGAGGCTATCTGGGATGAAGGGGGGCACATTGGAGAGAATAATTCTAGTGCCAAACCCCTCCATGGGTTCTACAGGGATGTAGGTCCCCCCTACACTGATGCCTTTCTGCACCAGGGTGTGCTTGGCAGCCAGCGTACGGAGGAAGAAAACGCCTCTCCCGTACATCTTGCTGGCCGCCACCACAGCAGAGGGACCCACAACGTCTGCCACAGCCCTAACATAAATCTCCATGCTAAGGCCAGGTGACATTGGGCACCTCACCCCAAGCTTCCTGCTCAGACAGGGTGTGGCCCCAGCATTGTTATTGCCGGGGCCGACGCCTGCAGCTGCCACCTGCACCCAAGTTGAACCTGGGACTGCAGGGGTTAAACTGACAAGAGTAGCTGGGGGAGGTGTGACCAGGGCACTGGAAGTACCAGGCCTTGGGCTATTGTTGTTACTCCTAGGGGCCCCAGTTTTAGGAGTCCGATGTCCAGGTGTGGCCCCTGTTGCTGCACTAGTCCTGTTCCCCCCAGGCATGATGAAATAAGCCTCTAAGTAAGGGGAGGAAAAAGTGCTTAGGTAGAGAGATGCAGAGAGGTAACTGTTTCTTTAAGAACCAATTAACTATCTCTCTGCACAGGGAGGGAATGAAAACAGCTTTTAAAACCTGCTGTAATCTTCTCTTTCTCCCCTAATTATTTAACTCTCTCTCTCTCTTTCAAGAAACCACACACAAAAATGAAGGTCTTAAAGTAAGACACAGAGCTCCCAATTGCAAATGAAAAAGAAAGAAATCAGGCTTAAATTAAAGTGAAAACTGGAAGTAAAAAACAACCAGAGGTGGGGGAGGGGAGAGGGGTTGAGACTGCAATTTCTGCCAGCCAAAGTGCAGCATTGCTGGGTTGAAATACAGCAGCCTCTGGGTGAAAACAAAAACGGTTTTTAAACCTGAAAAAAAAAAAAAAAAAAATAACCAAGTGTTTAATATTATTATTATTGAAGTATTTTACTTTATACTTTTCATCATATATGTTTTGTCAATGGGATGTAGCATCGGGCACCCCTTGTCTCTTGTTGTATACAATTGCCACGCTCAAAAAAAAAAAAAAAAAAAAAAAAAAAAAACACCCAAACCCTCTACAAAAACCACTGTATACTCACAGTATACTCCCCCACAGATCCACACCAAAGTATACCAAAAAAGAAAGAAGAAAAAAAGAAAGAATACAACCTGATTCTTCAGCAATTGCCTGGGAACTCTGAGTGGAAAAGAAGCAGGCTCCAGCACAGCTACACACAGGAAAACAGGGCCTATGCAGAACCCTTCCTTTTACCTCTGTAAGAGGGGATCTATTTTGATCTGGTTTGAAACTGATTGGCCGGCGAAGCCGGCCAATTCAGTTGAACAGCAATTCTACTTGTTACCAAGTAGAACAAAGATAAACCAGTCAAACAAAAATGAAATGAACCCAACAAGTGCACTGATGAAGTGCACTTAAAACAGAAGGGTTAAATCTGAAGAACCCTGATTGGTGGATACCGAGCAAAGCACCCCGCCTAACGCCCACTGGGAGGCAAACTCTGAAACCGTCCCAGTAGACTCGGCGTACGAGTACTCTGCCCGAATACGGGAGTGCACCAGCGCCCGGAACATGACCACGATGTTTGTCGGGACCCCCCCCTCCAAACACTGCTTCCTGGTTTTACAAATGGCTACCTTAGCCAATGCCAGGAGCAGGTTGACCAGGAGATCCCTAGGCTTATTGTCCCGGGACACTGGGCACCCAAAAATAAAAAGATGAGGTGAGAAGTGCAACCAGAACAGCAGGAGCAAGCTCCTCAAGAAGGAAAAGAGGGGTTGCAGTCTGGCACAACTCGAATAAATGTGATATACGGACTCCCGCTCGCCACAGAAGGGACAGGTGGCGGGGGAGTCCGTGAAGTGTGCCAAATACTCTCCTGTGCTCAGTGCTCCGTGGAGGACCCTCCAACTCAAATCCCCGGCGGGACGGGGAACCAAAGATGAATAGAGTTCCCTCCACCGGGGTCTCTCATCCTCGTTCGCTGGGAATACCCGCCTCCAGATGGTGTCTGGGCGGGTGACAAGGGCGAGGTAATGCACTATATGGAGCACCAGAGAATACAGGACTTTCCTCGGCATGCCGCGGAAACATGCCGGGGACATTTCCCCCAACTTGCTGAGGTTGGGGGAGAGAAGAGCCCGAGGGGGTTGCCGTGACCTTGGTTCCACGCAAAGATCCGGAGAGCCGAAGTTGAAAGGATGACAAGGCTCTCCGGTCTGCAATACCCCCTCAATGAAGGTGCGGGAGTCGGGGTGTATGGCATCTTTAATCTCCTGGATCAAACGACGAGGGACGCGGGCACTACGCAGCCCCATACGGGGCGCGAGCACCTCTGCCCCTACCCAATCCCGCCGCTCATAGTCCAGGAGATCCCCGACTCTGGTCACCTGCGCCAGGATTAGCCGGCGGCAAATAGAGGGTGAATCCAACATCCGAGCCCCCACTGCTGGATTATACAGCAAGGGCTCGGCGAGGAAATCAACCCCCACCGCCTGTTCCTTCCTGGTCGCGGAGACCAGTTTCCAGGCCTTCAGTAAGTCCCGATAGTATGCCGGCAGCTCCGAGAGGTTTCTACCTAAACCCTCGGGCCTGATGAAAAAGAGTTGCCGGTCATACCTCATATTGCGCAGCTGGCGAAAGAAAAAGGTTGCCAGCTGGCACCACTGCGGAGACGGATCTGCGAATAGGTATCTCTGCAGGTATTGGAGGCGGAAAGTGTGTAACTGGGAGCGGACACACACCACTCCCTGTCCACCCTCCTCCAAAGGGAGACACGCAACTCCCACAGAGACCCAATGCTTCCCCATCCAGAGAAAATCCATCAACTTCCTCTGGATCTTGTTGATAAATTCGGGGGTCGGACCCATGGCTATCAGCCGGTGCCAAAGCTGACTGGCCACTAGCTGATTAATCACCAGGGTTCTTCCCCTAAGGGAAAGCATTCTCGACAGATACACCCATGACCCCAGACGAGCAATGACCCGTTCTTCAAGATCACTGAAGTTTTCTGGGGCAGGGTCCTCTGCAGCAGACAGGTAGACTCCCAGATACTTGAGAGTATCGCTCCCCCACGAGATATTACGAAACGTGGGGGGCAAAGAGTCCACCTTTAAGGGACCCACCAAGATGCCGGAGCACTTGGACCAGTTGATCCGAGCAGAAGAGGCCGCGGTGTAGACCTCTTGACACTCCTGTGCCCGCTCTA
The DNA here is from genome assembly GCF_040206685.1 of Ascaphus truei. Classification (NCBI taxonomy): domain Eukaryota; kingdom Metazoa; phylum Chordata; class Amphibia; order Anura; family Ascaphidae; genus Ascaphus; species Ascaphus truei. The sequence goes on along the minus strand of NC_134487.1, from coordinate 267,550,430 downwards.
GATCATCTAGGTCCTGGGCCACGAGGAGCACATCATCGGCATAAGCCGACAGGACTACCCGCATGTCGGGCTCCTGCAGCACCAGCCCGGTAAGCCTCTTCCTCAGTAGGCAGAGGAAGGGCTCAATGGCCAGCGCGTACAGTTGCCCAGACAGGGGGCACCCTTGACGCACTCCCCGACCAAACACAAAAGGTGCCGTCAGGGACCAGTTAATCTTCACCAGACACTCTGCAGAAGCGTACAGCATCTGGAGAAAGCCCACAAATTGTGGGCCGAAGCCAAACGCCCGCAGGGTCTGCATAAGGTAACGGTGATCCACTCTGTCAAACGCCTTCTCCTGATCTAGGGACAGGAAGGCGAGTGATAGACCAGTCCTCTGTGCGTAATGCATCAGGTCCCGGACCAGAAAAATGTTGTCATGAATGCTCCGGCCCGGGACAGTATAGGACTGGTCAGGGTGAATCACCTCTGCTAGTACGGACTTGAGCCTCAGCGAAAGCGCTTTGGCTACGATCTTATAGTCCGTGCTGAGCAGTGAGACCGGTCGCCAATTAGAGATCTGACGGAGATCCCCCTTCTTCGGCAGCAAAGACAGTATTGCCCGCCGACACGAAAGTGGCATCTCACCGATCTCCAGGGCTTCGGCTAGGACCTCGGTGAAATCAGGTCCCAGCATCTCCCAGAAAAACCGGAAGAACTCCACAGTCAGCCCGTCTAGCCCCGGCGCTTTTCCGCGGGACATGAGACTGAGGGCTTCAGAGAGCTCGGCCAGAGTCAAAGGTAACTCAAGCCGCTCCCTTCCATCCTCACCGACCGTGGGAAGCCCCTCCCATAAGACCCTGCATTTATCTGGCTGGATGGACTCCGGAGAGAAAAGATCTACATAGAATCTCCGGGTTCTGTCCCGGATGCTCTCCGGGTCAGTCAGAGGGGTACCGTCCTCTGCCAACAGGCATGTGATATGTCTACGGTTTCCCCTCTTTTTCTCCAGCGTGTAGAAGAGGCGCGACCCGCGATCCATCTCTCGAAGGAAGTTGATGCGGGATCGCACATACGCCCCCCGAGCTCTCCGATCTTCCAATTCCCGGAGAGCGCACTTCCTCTCCATGTACATACTCTGCAGGTATTGGTCTCCCGCCACAGACAGCCGCTTCTCGAGATCGAGCACCTCCTCCCTGAGGGCCTCGATCTCAGCATCGCGCCGCCCGCTGGCACCTCTGGTGTATTCCTGACATACGAGGCGCAGATGAACCTTGCCCACGTCCCACCACTGCTCTAACGTGGCAAAGTCTGACCTGCAACCTCTCCAGGCCATCCAAAAGTCTCTGACCGACGTCGCAAACCCCTTGTCCTCCAACAACGAATTGTTGAAATGCCAATAAGCGGCCGAAGGTGCTGCAGGTAGCAGCATCAGCGTCACGGACGCACAATTGTGGTCCGAAAACGGCGCCAGCCTAATAGTACTGGACTGGGCTCGCGACAGGCTGTGGCTGGAAATATACAGTCTGTCGATCCGGGACCAGGACATCCGTTCACCCCTAAACACCCTAACATGGGTGAACTCAGTGGATGCCTCAGGATGTTGTTCTCGCCAGACGTCTACCAAGGAGTAGCGGGTGATGACCTCCCGCAAGGCCGACGCAGAACACGGGTGTGGCTCCTGACCATTCCGGTCCTTCCGAGCCTCGAGGGTACAGTTAAAATCACCCCCGAGCACCACGTATTCATCCGCGTCGACTGTCTCCAGGTATTCAGACATTCTGACGAAGAACTGCCTTCTCAGGGGTCCGGTGGCAGGAGCATACACGTTCAGGAAATTAAACGTGTAGTCCTCGTGTCGGACCCTGATATGCAACAGGCGACCTGGAACAACAGCTTTGGCAAGCAGCAGCTCTGGTTGAAAGGACTCAGAGAACAGGGTCACCACCCCACTAGATGTTGAAGTGAGATGGCTGAAGAAGACACTGCCTCGCCACTCCAAATGCCAGCTGGCTTCAGCCTCTGGAGTGGTATGGGTTTCCTGCAGGAAACTCACAGAATACTTCCCCTTCTGCAAGAAGGAGAGTACCTGGAACCTGCGAAACCCATCCTTACAGCCGTTAACATTTAGCGTACTGATGCTTAACGCCATTGGTAATCAGGAGTTTTTTGGTTCCCCACAGGTGCTCAGGGTACTATACCCTGAGAAGCCTTTACGTGGTCTCGCATCACTTTTTCAAACTTCAGGACCCGAATATGGATAGCCCCAGAGATTTTGGCCTTGTGGTTGGCCCTGATGTAAGCTCCGAGAGAGTGGAGAATGACCGAGGCATCTTTCCACTTCTCAAGGGCCAACTTCACCTTAAAGTTTTTATGCTTGCAGAGGGTATCCTCTAGGAAAGCATCTAGCTCCTTGGCAGGGATAACAGGGGTCAAATAGTCCACCGACTCCACGGTGCCAGAAGACTCCTCACTGAGCCCCAACTCCCTAAGCTCCTGTTGACTGAAAGGCTTAAGACCCTCACCCTCCCCTGCGGGGGTCTCTCTCAGTTCTACAGTGGGTTCCCCCTTCGGTGTTTCCACGAGGGGGTCCACTAAATCCTCCACTTCCAACCCCGGGATAGGATGTTCAGGGGTATCTGGTGGTGGCATGGCAGAGGCAGCGGTTTCTGGAGTGACCTTGTGAACCAAAAAGGTACCCATTACCCTCCTGGTCTCCTCTATCGCCGTGTAAGTAAACGGAATGTTAGGGGCCTTCGCCTCAATCACGGGAGGGCACTCTTCTGTAGGCACCCCAAGGAGAGAGTCTAGCCTGGCAGTCATCTTTGACAAAGACCAAAACTCCCCACTAAGAGGGCTCATGTCAGATAGCCTCCAGTTGAAATCCGAAGTGCTCACTAAAGCATCCCTACCTACACCTGCCTCCCCCTCTCCATCCTCAACCATGGGGGTCAGCCCTAGCCCATCCCCTACTTCTGGTGATGCAAAACCTGACTCCGCCTCAGGTGCAACACTCGAAGGCGGTACAGCCGGAGGGGGATCTTGGCTGGCTCCAAAGATAGGTGCACTCGGCAAGGCAAATTCACCAAAGCACAATTCTCCTGGGGATGCTCTCCAACCGGGAGGGGCGTTGAGAGGCACCCCAACGTCTATATCTATGGGCAAGGCCTCATGCTGCTGAGCATTTTGGCCTTCCACCCCAGAGACGCCGGGTACCTTCAGTTGTATTCCCTCCAGAAATTCGAGGGGGGGGGGCTGTACGTGTGTGGGATCTGGTTTACACTGGCTACTCGTAACTAGTGGTCTGGACAGGACCACCTTGTACGGAACTGATGTTACGTCCCGCTTCAGAGACTTCAGAGGGTAAACGTAATACGGTTCACCCTCCTCTACCTCCTCAATCACCCTCTTATTTGTTTTAAATTTGCTCTTTCTAGGGATTGATTCCCCAGGAGAGATTGCCGCTACCTCCATAACAGGAGCTTCCTCCTGCTCCCCCACACTCTGTACGGTGCTTAAATTGGGGGTAAGGTGTTCTTGGGGGGGGACAGCGACAACAGAGGGTGACTGTTGTGGGGTGACTTTTCCTTTCTCCCTTTTTGTAGGGGGGAGAGGTTCAGATGTCACTGTTTGAGTTGAGGCAGTGACATCTTCTGTGATCCCAGGGGGGACCTGGGCCCTTGAGGTCTTTTCCTTCTCCCTCTGTTCTTTGGGGAGAGGTTCAGATGTCACTGTTTGAGATGGGCCAGTGACATCTTCTGTGGTCCCAGGGGGGGCCTGGGCCCTCAAGGGCTTTCCTTTCTCTCTCTTTTCTTGGGGGAGAGGTGTAGATGTCACCGCCCGAGATGGGCCAGCGACATCTTCTGTGGTCCCAGGGGGGGCCTGGGCCCTCAAGGGCTTTCCTTTCTCCCTCTGTTCTTTGGGGAGATGGTGCAGATGTCACCGCCCGAGATGGGGCAGCGACATCTGCTGTGGTCCCAGGGGGGGGCTGGGCCCCCAAGGGCTCCGCCGCGGTGGGCGCAATGGCACAGGGTATTTCCCCCTGGGGGGAGACAGTGATAACAGAGGGTGGTCGCTCCAGGGCGACCCCCTCTCCTTCTCTCCGCTCTCCAGGGAGAGGTGCAGAAGTCACTGTTCCAGATGGGACAGCGACATCTCTTGTGGTCCCAGGAGGGACCTGGGCCCCTGAGGGCCCCGCTGTGGTGGGCACAGTGGTACGGGGTGTCTTGGCAGAGGGAGGGGTGGGTGTATGAGTTGGGATAGGTCCTCTGTTCCCTTTGGGGCAACTCCTACGAGTGTGCCCCAGCTCCTTGCACAGATAACATCTAATTCCCTCCGTGCCATAGAACACTGTGTACATTATGCCCTCGTAGGGCACCCTAAAAGAACCCTCCACAGATTCTGTGCTCCCCGGCAGCAGCACTTGTACCTGCCGCCTAAATGAGAGCACGTGCCTCAGCGCTCTATCCCTGCAGCCCAGCGGAATTTTTGTTATGGGAGACTTAATGTCTCCCAGGACTTGCAGGTGCAGCCGCATGAGACTATCTGGGATGAAGGGGGGCACATTGGAGAGAATAATTCTAGTGCCTAACCCCTCCATGGGTTCTATAGGGATGTAGATTCCCCCTACACTGATGCCTTTCTGCACCAGGGTGTGCTTGGCAGCCAGCGTACGGAGGAAGAAAACGCCTCTCCCGTACATCTTGCTTGCCGCCACCACAGCAGAGGGACCCACAACGTCTGCCACAGCCCTAACATAAATCTCCATGCTAAGGCCAGGTGACATTGGGCACCTCACCCCAAGCTTCCTGCTCAGACAGGGTGTGGCCCCAGCATTGTTATTGCCGGGGCCGACGCCTGCAGCTGCCACCTGCACCCAAGTTGAACCTGGGACTGCAGGGGTTAAACTGACAAGAGGAGCTGGGGGAGGTGTGGCCAGGGCACTGGAAGTACCAGGCCTTGGGCTATTGTTGTTACTCCTAGGGGCCCCAGTTTTAGGAGTCCGATGTCCAGGTGTGGCCCCTGTTGCTGCACTAGTCCTGTTCCCCCCAGGCATGATGAAATAAGCCTCTAAGTAAGGGGAGGAAATAGTGCTTAGGGAGAGAGATGCAGGGAGGTAACTGTTTCTTTTAAGAACCAATTAACTATCTCTCTGCACAGGGAGGGAATGAAAAACAGCTTTTAAAACCTGCTGTAATTTTCTCTTTCTCCCTTTAATTATTTAACTCTCTCTCTCTTATAAGAAACCACACACAAAAAAGAAGGTTTTAAAGTAAGACACAGAGCTCTCAATTGCAAATGAAAAAGAAAGAAATCAGGCTTTAAATTAAATTGAAAACTGGAAGTAAAAAACAACCAGAGGTGGGGGAGGGGAGAGGGGTTGAGACTGCAATTCCTGCCAGCCAAATTGCAGCTTTGCTGGGTTGAAATACAGCAGCCTCTGGGTGAAAACAAAAACGGTTTTTAAACCTGAAAAAAAAAAACACCCAAACCCTCTACAAAAACCACTGTATACTCACAGTATACTCCCCCACAGATCCACACCAAAGTATACCAAAAAATAAAGAATAAAAGAAAAAAAGAAAGAATACAACCTGATTCTTCAGCAATTGCCTGGGAACTCTGAGTGGAAGAGAAGCAGGCTCCAGCACAGCTTCACACAGGAAAACAGGGCCTATGCAGAACCCTTCCTTTTACCTCTGTAAGAGGGGAAGAACCATTATAGGTCTTGTTCCTGCAGCAAATGAAATGACCTCCCAAGTTAAAAAGGTGAAGGAGGAGGAGTGAGCTCTGGGGGGAGGTGCCACCAGCCTCCAATTGACTGCTACCAGTCAGACATTGATTAACACACATTCCCAGCTAGCTCAAACTCCCACACCCACCACATGATGAATATATATTTATGTCAACCAGAGAGCTACTGAGCGTGGCAATTGTATACAACAAGAGACAAGGGGTGCCCGATGCTACATCCCATTGACAAAACATATATGATGAAAAGTATAAAGTAAAATACTTCAATAATAATAATATTAAACACTTGGTTATTTAGTTAACCCTTTGGCCAAAGCGTTGACACGAGGTCAAATCCACTTGCGGGGGAATAGGTTTGTCGAACACTGTATGTATATATATATATATATATATATATATACATACAGTATTCGACAAACCTATTCCCCCGCAAGTGGATTTGACCTCGTGTCAACGCTTTGGCCAAAGGGTTAACTAAATAACCAAGTGTTTAATATTATTATTATTGAAGTATTTTACTTTATACTTTTCATCATATATAGATATATATATCTGAAATAAAGTAGCACTTAAACTAATGTGCTCTATTAATAAACTGAACATGTACAGTATGTGTCGTATACAAAATTAATCAGTGGTGTGAAAAGTGTATAAGAAATGAAAATAATATTAAATACAATGTGAAGTAACATACTGTACATCAATATAAATAAATGTGTCAAACCAGTCCCAATGGGGCATATAGGAAGTGCAGTTCCAGAAACCAGTCCCTTATGAGTAGGCTACAGCTTTGGAGTGATCTTAGCCTGAGGGGCCCCTGAGAAAGTCACTCACATGACGAAATACGTTGGGATATAATTGACGCTCAGCATAGACGAAAAGAGACCACGTGTTTTTATCCACAAAGCAATATAACAACAGAACAATGTTCGATATGTCGGTGCTGCTAGAACAAGGTTACAAGGATACATCAGTATCAGAACTGATATAGGTATCAAATGGTATAAGCTTGCTTGAAGAAAGGATAATCATAACAGTGTGGTGTGTGGAGGTAAATAAAAAATGCAGGAGTGTTGCTCACCATGAAGTGAGGTATGTGTACACACAAGTCCTGGTAGAAAAAACACGTGACAACTGTATGGGTATAAAACAGTATTGTCCGGTAATCCTCCTTTAGTGAACTGTTTCCTGGAGCTAAGCGATCCTGCTATATACAATGAAGTATCCTCCCATAATCACAACCAATGCAGTGAAAAGCTAAATGTTACTCACAGTCTGTTGTCCATCTTATCTGTGGCGTACCTCATGTAGCAGTAAGCAGAATCCGGATGTAGAAAAACAGAGCATGGAGTCAGAGACGAAGCGCTATTGATAGCGTGAAACGCGTAAGAGTTTTTTTCTGGGACATGCTGCCACTGCTACTGCTCCAATAAAGATGTTTTTAGTTCATTTCCTGTAGCCCCTTCACTTTTTTGCTGCTGTGCTCCGTTTTTCTTTGTCCACAAAGCAAGCTGTGGTCTAATGCGACACACCGGTGGAGACAGGAAAACTATCTCTTGCATAGGGAAATTGAGGAGCCTGTCTGTGGCCCTGTATTATCGCAGATAACTCCGCCCTGAGGTTGTTCCTGCCTCATGATCACCTATCCCCAGGGAGCTCCAGCAGGACCAGGAAGAGATCAACGGAGCACCACCCCACTCTCCCCCCCCCCCACCCTAGCTAAATGGAGGGATGAAGGTCAGACAGAGATGGCAGAATTGAGGGGCTTGGAAGGAGGATGAGTTTTGGGGGGCTGGGGTTATTTGTTGGGTTAGTGGGGATCACTTGGGAGTATTGATCAACAGGGGAGATCCATCAGTACTCCCCTTGAGTTTGGTTATGGGGATCCCTGATCCCTGGGCAACATTTAAAACGGAAATCAATAAATAATACATAATACTGGTATGTAGGAGTGGATGACACTGGGGAAAGCAAATGGGAGAAGGAAAAAAGGAAGGGGAAGGGAAAACAAAAGGGGGGAGAGGGAAGGTAGGTAGCAAAGAGGTGGATGAATGCCCCCTCAAATGGATTGCCTTTGTGCACCAGAAAAAAAACATATTACCAGATGCCAGCAAACAATAAAATAAATAGTGATCCAATACTAGTATACTGCCTGCACGCATGCCTGCAGCCAAAGAGTTTTGTGAACTTGACTGCAGGAAATTGTAGACGCGTGGCGGATGCGACACAAAGCTGTTTGCCCTCATTGGCTGAACCAGCTCATGTGCGCTGACGTCATGTGATTTTGATTACATCAGGCGGGGGGGCGGAGAAATTTTATGGATGAAAACGGGGGCTCAGCATAAAAAGTTTGCTCAACCCTGTTCTAATATATTTATTCTTATGATTGCGACTTGGTGAATTAATTTATTCTTATCAAAATTAATTGTGGAATTTACCCACATCAACTTCTATATTCACCAATTTAGATTTTTTTTGAATTGCAAGTTAGAGTCCAAGTGAATATGGTAAGGGGAGAACAATCTGGATAATTTTCACCTGATTTATAACTCTGAATCCTTCAGTTGCCCTTAGAGGATAATTGACGGATTAACACTTTGTGAGTTAATAGTCCAGATGAAACTCTGAGGTGTAGTCAATCAGGCTTGTAAAGATAGAATAAAGAATATCATGGTGCAAGACATTTATTACAGGGACTTGGTTAAAACAATAATGCACTCACAGAAAAGCATTCACAATGTCTGCGTTGTGGATAGCTTTCCAGCTCTTTTCTGTGGTCCCTGTTGGGTCCGCATGCAACTTGGCTTTAAATAATGAAAATGTATCTGTCTCTAATATCCCCCTGCTTGCGCGCAGCTTCTGGAGAAGTAGGTATAAGGGATCTATATGAACATCCAGGAAGTGACATCATCTGGTCTGAAGCTACCACGGCCATCCTGCTTCCTGACAAATACAGCCCTTACTCCCCTGACAGGAAATTAGCCTCTCTTTGGCTCTCATTACAAGCAGTTGCCTCTGGCCTTAAATAGCAGGCAGTTGCTACTTGTCTTTGCTCATGCAAAGTACTGGATACCTTGTCCTGTTTGATCTCTCCCTTGCCTTTGTTTTGCCTGCTGCCTGTCTTGACCTTGGAACTGAATCTGACCACCCCTTGCCTGCCGCCTGGCTCGACATCAGAACCGGACCTTACTACCCTTTGCCTGCCACCTGCCTCGACCTTGGAACCGAACCTGACTACCCTTTGCCTGCCGCCTGCTTCGACCTCGGAACCGGACCTGATTACCCCTGCATCCCAGGCCTCTGATCCAAGGCCAAGGTCGGTGTATTACTCCTTAGCTTGGCCGTGCGGGTCTGTATCCTGCTTTGCATTCAGCAATGTTACAGTAGGGAGCCACTAATGCTGGTCTGTGTGCGCTCCTGTCCTACTCATGAGCGCAACCGCGAGCTGCCGTCTTCCGATTGGACAAGGGAATCCACACATCACACAACTACGGCGATCTGTGAGGCTCCATCCAACGCGTTTTGCTATGAAGCTTCATCAGGGATTTGGCTCTCTAGGTTCAGAATGTCTTTAAATAGGGTCATAATGCATCGGATTGGTTGGATAAATTCAAATTAGAATATTGCATAAAACTATTGATTTATTTTAAAATAACTATTCCATTTCATATTATATAAATACAACCTACTGTTCTTTAAAATGCTTTAAATCTATTAATATAGTATATACCAGATGTGTGATTAAAGTGGGGGACAACATATTTATGGAGACACAGGTTAACATATAGAATTCATGTGATAATGAGAAATCTTATATTACCAATCTAGTGATGTAAATGTAAAAATATCAAAATAGCATATGTCTATATAAATAATTAAAATATTAATATCACTATCTTGGATATCTATAAAATTCAAAATCAGTGAAATAATAAATTGGGGGGAATACATTTACTCATATTTAAAATATTTATATTTAAATTCTTTTTAGTTTTGTTTTGTTCGTTCATCGTCGTTCGTCCAAACAGTATTATTTTAGTCAATACTAATAAAGCATATATTTTTTAACTTAGGGTGTTTCTTTAGTGCCACATATAGGGGTTCTTTATTTACTGTTTATATATTTAAATTCTTTATTTTAAAATGACTGATGTTAGCTGTTTATTAATGGTCTATATATTGCCTAGAGAAATGAAGTAATGTTGATATCAATATTAAGTCCTTTAGGGGCTAATGTCTGGAGGGTGAAAATCCAGTAGGACTCCCGCTGGGAAATTCTCTGGATATAATCGCCCCCCCCCCCCTCCAATCATGGTTAATATGTTCTATTCCATTAAAACTAAGACAATTGGGATTGCTACTATGTTGGACACATTGTGTGTCTCAAGACCTTGAATAATATTACATACATGTTCTCCCACTCGTGTCTTAAGTTTGTGGATAGTTCTGCCCACGTACTGGGGTTTGCAGCTGTACTCCAGCACGTAAACAACTCCTTTGGTTTGTCATGATATATTAGATCGTATTTTGTAATTGATCCCAATATTGAAACTCTCTCAATGTGGATTCCTGTTTCATATTATTATTACAGGCCCTACAATTGAAGCATCTAAAGAATCCTTTCGTATTATTTCTTAGCCAGCAGTCTTGCCTTGTTGTTTTAAGATAACTGGGCACCAATTTCTGTTTTAAATTAGGGGCCTTAGAGAATATTACATCTGTTTTTCACCGACGATATTCTTTAGCCAGTCATCTTTACGTAACACATGCCAGTGTTTATTTAAAATTCTAGTTATCTTTTTCGACTGGTTTTGGTTATGAAAGGTACAAATTCTTTGTCAGTAATCATTTTATGTGATTGATAAGATTGATCTTTATATGCCAACATATTAGTTTTGCAATGTTTGCAACCTTTTCATTGGCCTTATCAATGACTTCTTCTCTATAATTCTTTTCTAGAAATGTATTTTTAATTGGTATTATTTTTTTTTAAATCATCTTTCTTTGAACAATTTCGTTTTAGACATCTAAATTCGCCAAACGGTGCAGTATATTGTCTAACCAGTTTTTCTTATGACAGCTGCTAGCAGCAATATAATTGTTGCAGTTAACCTCCTTAAAAAATGTTCTAGTACTGTATTAATGTTGTTCTCTTCTACAATTATCTCTAGATCGAGAAACACTACCTTAGTTTTACTAGGTGTGACTAAATTAATTACTTCAAAGAAGGTATCCAAACATTCCTGACTACCCATCCATATCAGTAGCGCATCATCGAAGAATCTCCGCCAAAGTACCAGATTCACACCATAGATGTTGTCGGACCAGATGTTAAGATCCTCCAACCAACCCATAAATATAGTAGTTTGGAATAACTAGACGCGAACCTGGTCCCATGGCTGTATCCCAAACCTGGAGGTAGTGTTCATCTTGAAACCAAAACAGATTATGTCAAGTATGAAAGAAATTCCATTGACTATAAAGTCTATTTGGTCATCAGTCATACTATCATATTTCTTCAGACTGTATAATGTGGTGTCATATCCCGGCCCGTGATCTATGCACGTGTATAGTGATGTGACGTCACAGGTGGCTATTATTAAGTCTTTGTCCTGCTCAACTTAATCCAAAAGATGAAGAACCTGTGTGGTATCTCATAAGTATGATTTGAGCTGTTTAACTGATGGCTGCAGCATAACGTCTATGTATTCTGACAAATTCTGGGTTAATGCCCCTATTCCAGAAATTATTGGCCTCCCTGGCAATTTGGTCAAACATTTGTGCACCTTTGGTAGTAAAAGATGGGCATTTTGGGATGCTCCATCTTTAAATATTCATACTCCTTTTTGCACAAAATTCCTTTGACCAAACCATCTTCTAAAAGATGATATAGTTGTTTGAAGTCTGTCATAGGATTTTTTGTCAGTTTTTGATACGTTTCAGTATCAGCCAATAACCTTAGGGATTCCTCCATATAGTCCTTAGTATCAAGGATGACAACTCACCCTCCCTTATCGGCGGGTTTGACTGCTATGTCATTATACTTGAAGAGTCGTTCGAGGGCCTCTTGTTCTCTTGGTTAAACTGGGCCTAATTTGTTTCCCACTTTTATTATCTAAATTAATCAGATCTTCTTCCACCAGTTTCTGGAAAGTCTCCAAATATGGGCCCCAACAGAAACTGGGATAACATTTAGATGACTTATTCAATGTGGTATGCTTAAACTTATCATTATTTATCACGGTTGCCACTACTGGATTAGTTCTTTCCTCATGTTTAGATTTTATAAAGTATCTTTTTAATGCGAGTTTCCTTATATATTTGAGTATCAATGAATGTCTGGAACTTCGTTGAGTTGTTAGTTGGGGCAAAATGTAAGACCTTTTCTCAATAGTGCGATCTCATCATCCTTTAATATTGCACTACTTATATTGAAAATACCTGTCACTCTTTTTGGTTCCTCTGCTTTGTCTATCTTCTCTGTCTTCTTATTTTCCCATCTACAGCCTCTCTGTCTTTCTCCCTTCTTCTTGTTTGAGATGTTATATCTGAGTTTTCCCTGCATTTGCGGGGGAAATAGAGGTTTTTTCTCTATATGTTCGCTCTCCTCTCTGTTGTTGTAAAAAAAGGTTTCCATAGTTCCTATATTCCCCATTCATATATGTGTTGTCCCTTCTATCAGGGTCTCTATGTTCCCAATATCTCCGATCTCTATCCATATTTGTTCTACAGTATATCTCGGTTCTCTTTTATCATAATATTCTTGTCTATATTGGGATCCCTTATCATAGTGTGGTCGATACTTTGGAGTCTGACCATTTTTATTCTCACTATGGAATCGATGAGGTTCTACTTTCTTTATACGCTTATGAGTTTAATATTTCTTATCTGGTATATATTTAATTTTCTTATCCGGAGTACTCCTATCTCTTCGATCTTGATTATTCTGAACCTGGCCCAAAGGATATATCATCAAACTCATAGGAGTATAAAGAAAGTGCTGCGGCTTTATGAGAACCACATAACATGCAGAATTGATTTGCATCCTCTAGTAGAAATTATGCCCATCCTTTAGTAAAGACGAATTAAAGAAAACTCTGCCTTTACTCCAGCATGAAAAGGGTTTATCCAAACATTCACTACTTAAAAGGCCAGTCCCTAGTACTGTAGAACCAAAGTGAACTATTTCCAGTGATTATTTTAAAAGGTTAAATGAAAATGACTGATCCCTCTATTTAAATATATTTAATGTTTTTTTTCTGGGGAGAATTTATGAAAATGATTGCGTTCCAGTTATGAAGGGAAATAAAGTCACAGGACACAAAAGTGAGATTTTTGCTGTAAGGCTAATTGAATTATTTAGGGAAACTAATTACTGTATATTGTTGAGTTTCTTACTTTTTTTTTTTTTCATCTGCTAAGTGGGTTTCTCTGCACGGGGTTAATACCGATCCTATTTTGAGCCTGTAAAAAGGACACACTACAAGGTAGACCATAAATGCAGTCTAATTGCCATTCATTGTTCCTGAGAATCAGAAAACCTGGCAAATGTTTCAGATATTGACATACCAGTGTGATTGCTATTTGAAAACCAGATTGTTCCAATTGTACTTAAAAATCCGACGATATTTTGTGGAGATGTACGAGGGAGAATATGACTTGATGAGGCAAGTGACAGAAAATTTTATTTCCGACTTAATTTATGAGAAATGAAATAGTATCTACTTTTCAGTTAATATACTGCACTGAGTTTTATAAGATGCTTGGAATATGGTTAAATAGGAAGGACATGACAGATGTTTTTCATTAGCATGATAACTTTCTTTTCAGGGAGATTCTTTTCAAGTAAGCAACGGGATGACTCTGATTAATAACAAGCCTTAAGGGACATGCATGCCACCATATCCTTGGCAGAGAGAGATTCTCTACCTCTGTCAGTCAGATTGTACTGCACAGTCACACCACTGAATCAAAGACTATCCTCCTCATCTTATATACAGTAGTTCAAAGTGATCATTCGGGCCATTTTTAGCCAAAATGTGTGCATTAATTACAGGTATAGAGGAGAGGGGGAATTCGATCAAGCCACTTGGGATGCCCCTAAAAAGGTGTCTAGCGTAAAAAAAAGCAATAGCAAAAATGGGTGCTAAGATTAGTTGTCCAGTCAAGGAGTAAGAGTCATGAGAAAAAGGGAGTCAAGCACACCAAAAATAAAGAAAAAATCAAAAGGTAGCATAAAATGTCAATGTCTATAGGAAGTCTATGTTGCATCATTGACTTCTTAAAGTCATTAAATGACCTTTTTTGCTTCCCTTCTGAATTTTTCTTTATTTTTAGTGTAATTGACTCCCTTTATCTCATTAATTCCAGATCAAATTTCAAGTACCCCTAAAAAGTTTAATAAAGCAGCCATCTAAAATTCTTCCCATGGCACTAGAGCAGGAGTGGCCAACTCCAGTCCTCAAGTCCATTGGGTTGAAAAAAGACCCATGTCCATCAAGTTTAACCTTTGTTAAATTCTAATAGGGTTATACGTTCACCCTATATTTATAGTTATATTGTTCCAGAAGAAGACAAACAAAACTTCAAGTGACTCAAGTGAACTCAGTTATTTTCCAGTTAGGTACCATAAGCGAATAAGAGCTCAACACCTTTTTTAATTTTTATTATAGACTAGTTCATACCATGTGTTGTTGGCACCCTTACGCCATGAATGTGGTTAGAAGCAAGACTTAGGGGTGTTGCAGTCCATGGTTGAGTACCATTGACCTTTACCCGTTGGCTGAGCACTCTGGCAGGGTTGGCACTTATCAAGTTATGTTATTTAGTTAATGAAAGCTGCGGGCTTAATACCTAAATACCTTTGTTTGTGTTTATTTATTACGAGTATATACACAAGCGTGGGGGAACACCATCGTAGGCTCTGAGGTCATGTAGTTGTGTCTCAATTTCAAGTAGTCTGCAGTCTGTCAAAAATGTCAGCATTGCTTTGTTCCCCAATATGCTTCAAAGCTATTTTCAATCCTTTTAACAAAGAAAACATGGGCAGCCATAAACTTGATTTGGACTTCGTCTTATGTGGAGATTCTGGCTTCATTCTGTAGGCCTTTTTTCTGTAAAACAGAATCAAATACAACATTTGAAGGAGAAAATAAAATGTGGTTTAATTCATTTGGCACGGGCCCCACCAGATGTCAAAATGCACCACTACCACTTAGCACAGGATAAAGTACTTATTCCGAAGTACTATAAAATAGGAAATAAGGAGGGTTTGGTCTATATGGTGTGCTCGTGAAATCTGCATTGCTTTTATTCAGCAAAGGTGCTTCAATTAAGGCAGTGAGTCAATTCCCAATAACAGCCATCACCAGTAAACTCTATAGAAATCCTGTTACCCAATCTATTTCTCAAAAATAAGAGATATCCACAAGAGGATTTCCAGATGAATTATTCATACAGGAGGATAATGATACTGTCAGTGAACTAAGGAATCAGTAGTGCCAACCACTCGACCATTTCTGTAAAAGTGGGCAAGTATTCTGCACTGCAGTGTTTAGAAAAACGATGCAAAGAGCACTGACACTGACACAGATGTAGCTTCTGAGTATTTCATTCTTCAAGTAAAGGATCCTCTTTTTGGTTGTTGGGTAATGCAGTTACCAGCAGATATCAGATTGTGCTAACAATGTATGTGACACTTTGAGAAATCTGTGACCATTAACAGTGGCCAAGTAGCTAGAACGAATAACGTAAGCAAACTTTCCCGACATCCTCTAACCCGGGGTGCGCAAACTGGGGGGTGTGCCCCCTATAAGGGTCGCCAGATTTTTTGGGGTGGGCATGGGTGGTTGCAGAGGCCCTGTACTCTTCCCCAACCAAAGCATTTAAATTAAATGCTGGGGGACCGTGCGAAGCCCCTGAACCTTTACTTACCGAGGTTCATACGGCTTCAGGATGCGTGACCAGGGCAACACAAATGACGTCACAGTTGCCATGGTAACATGACATCAACTTACGTCGCGGGTGACGTGACGTCACATGACCCCGCGGTGTCATTTGACTCCGCACCGAGGTAATGGGGGAGGCGCAGCAACATAGGACACCAGGGAGGGAGGGTGCAGAAAGAAAAGTTTGCGCACCACTGCTCTAACCTATGATATTATGTTTTTGCTTCTTCCCTCCTAGTTACTGATCTATAGAAATTATTTAATAAAGTCTGATTTTTTTTTCTCATCAATTTTGCTGCTTTGTAAATTATCTTCACTATTAATCTGCTTCGGATATCCATTATATTATTCCTGAGTCCTGTTGTTTTCAACAGTAGCCCCATGCTGATGTTACTAAACACCTTTTAGAAAATAAAATCAGGAATGAGTCTTATCTTGTTGTTGGGTTCTACTTGTTTACAATTCCTACCTCCAGTACTCCTCTAGTTCTTGCATAGTGTAAATTATTAATTCAACACTCCTGACCTCAGGATGGTGCGATTTCTGTTGATTTGCACTTACGTGTTTCCTATTTTCAGCTATCTGCTGTATTCCATTTTGCAGTTTTCTATATCTCATGTGTAGGGCTTGATCTTGAACAGATCCAAGTGATGGGTTCGTTTCATACAGTATATCCAGGTTATTATAATACTGTAGATTATTTTTAAGAACTGATTCTTGTGGAATATTTGATAGTACCAATTGCAGAGTTTTTCACATCAACTAAGGGGTAAGATGGGAAATATGTACAGTTGCCGTTTGGGTTGTATGAAGCTGTGCAAACCCATCCCTTAATATGAAGTCACCTGGCTTACATTACTTATTGGTAATAACTACAGAAGCATTACAAGATTTAAGTGGGTGAACATGTCCCCTCTACTTTCCAGATTTTAAAAGGGGTGGTGTAACAGGGACTTGTCCCTGTTTAAGAAACTGCCTCAAAATCCAGCAGGGAGCTGGTTAATTAAAGCCAGGCAATTAACCAGACTCCACCTGGTACTCAGACAAATTTAAAACTCCTGCTGGAACAGAACTAGAGAGACTCCCTTGAGCCCACAGGATTACTGTGCCTGATTGCAAGAACATACCTTTCTTCCAGGGTGCTGCAAACCCAGGAACCGACCAAGAGGCTGGCCCTCAACAAACATCCCGCTCAGAACCAGTGACTGCCCTGAAGGGCCACCTGCTTTGAGGTACCTTTTGAGACATTGGAGTGATAGACTGGTAAGGGGCATTTCCTCCAAAGCTTGCAGATAGGGACTGGGGAAGTTAGTAAATCCTTACAAGGGATAAGTGTTTGTTTCTTTTGTATATTTTTGTTTGCTGTGCATTGTTTAAAGGGACAGGCTAAATAAAGCCATGTTTTAAGTTCACCCCAAACTGTTTCCATTAAGGTACCTCTGTACCCATCTCTTACAGGTGGTAAGCAAAGCAGGTGTTAGCTGCAAAATGTTGTGAAAATGTGCTGTTGTGCTTTTGCTATCATACTGCCTGTTTAGACCCATAGCATAGTCCGTTCTACCAACCATTGCCCACCTCCTAGAAAAGGAGACCTGTCGTTAAGGCACTGACTTGAAGTATGAGATATACTGGGTATGAGGCACCTTACCAGATCTGTGTGACATTGAGTATGTGCCTTAGCTAATAAAATGCAGATGGTAAAAGCAGATGTAGCAGGGTAGCCCTCCTCACCTCTGGGGGGAGCTGATGCAGCTCTTCAGACTCCTATGCGGAGGTGCAGTGCCCATTATGGGGTTGGAAAAGGACTAGAGAGAGGATATCCCTTGCAGGAACAGGATATCCTCTGGAGTACAGCAAGGGCAAGGTCATAACTGCTGGAGACAGCAGAGGAGAAGGTCAGTCAGGCTGCCTAGGAATAGGCCAGAGAAACCCCCGTAAGCCTGCGTTAGGCCCTGAGCCACCCTACCGCAGTGTTGTAAGGATGGCCACACCTCAGGGACTTGCCTGTTAGGTTGATTGTCAGCGGAGCGACGGAGCAGGACGAACTGCAGGGGAGGCTTCCCAGGGATAATGTTGGGAGACCCTGCCACGTGGGATCACGGTTGCGGCTCCCGTTCTCTAAGAAGGATTCCCTGTTTATATCCTTCTACCCAGGAAGGTACCCACGTGCCCCACCAATATACAAAGGAGGGTAGCACTGCCATTCCCCATACAATTGGGGGTTGCCTTGGCGGACTCCTAGCTTGCTTGGGTGCCCAAGGAATAGGGTGCAACAGGGACCCCTAGGGGGATATTTGCTTCCTGGGATAGAAGGAAGAGGTTGGGTATTATTACTTCCTGCGTATTCTGTTGCTGTGTGTTCTTACTGCAGGTGTATCTGGAGGGACCTGCCGGTAAAGAGTATTGTTTATCGCTTGTGTGTTGTTATATTTGCTGTATACCTACATGTGTTCCCGTGAGGAGCCATCCCTTCTATGCCGGGATCCCCACAGGTGGAGGCGCTGCACCTGGCACCCCCAAGCTCCATATGAGCGGAGGCTCAGGCCTTCTGTGAGCCTGCAGGTTAGCACCATCATGCCCCGTGTATGCAAATCTCCCTTAGGCGTGGGGGAAAGGGTGTTACACAGGGATTTTTGAATGGTACTAATACTCCACAATGTATAAATCTATGTAGATAGATAACCCTCCCCATCCTCTCTGATGGCTACAATGGGCTTAAGCTTGTGATGCCACTCATGGGTTGGAAACTAACCCTAATTATGCATCTTCTGGTAGCAAATGATGTGTAAATGAATGGGAGGAGTTGTGTTCTCTTTAAAAGAGTTATTCAGTTGTTCAAGTTAGAAATTATAAGAATGGGCATTGTTGTGGGTTTGGAATATGAGACTTGCATGCAGAGGGAGTGTCTGGATTCCCCAAATAAAGGACCCGGGAACACTCACTATCTGTATTTTTTTTAATTTATATATATATATTAGCATACAGTGCTCCCACTGCAGCAAGGGATTCTGGGAAATTACATCCAAATGAGCACACAATGTGTCACCTTTTGCCTGGAATATCCATACACATGGAGCCCATTTAAGCAAATGCATCGCCGTTCACACAGCTTTTAAGCACAGCATGGGACTAGCAAAGCAAGTCAAACCACTCACAGACATGTTTCAGGAGGATAGGTGTGCACACGGCCAAGCGCACCCCATACGAACTTTGTGCATGTACCTAGGTACTTTTTTGTTTGTCAACCTTGATGGGTATCATCAGTGTGAGGATGGTTTTTACTTGCTTTGCAATATTTCTAGGCTGGGTAGGTTTACCATTACATTTTAAGTTATGGTGGGTGAAAAAGGCACCAAAAAACCTCCACCGTTAGCATATAGCCAATAAAGAATATCACTTGTGGGCACATTCACATGGCTCAGACAGGTCTGCACCCCTGCCTTTCAACCATTATCACCTAGCATACAGTGCTGCCACTGCAGTATTGCAATATTGCAAAGCAAGTACAGTATAAACCAACCTCACACTGATGATACCCATCAAGGTTGCAACATGTCTGTGAGTGGTTTGACTTGCTTTGCTAGTCCCATGAAGTGCATAAAAGCTGTGTGAACAGCGATGCATCTGCTTAAAACTGCTCCATGTGTATGGATATTTCAGGCAAAAGGTGACACATTGTGTAGTCATTTGCACGTCATTTCCCAGAATCCCTTGCTGCAGTGGGAGCACTGTATGCTAGGTGATAATCGTTGAAAGGCAGGGGTGCAGACATGTCTAAGACATGTGAATGTGCTCACAAGTGATATTCTTTATTGGCTATATGCTAACGGTGGAGGTTTTTTGTTGCCTTTTTCACCCACCATAACTTAAAAATAAATAAATATATATGCCCCTCCCTTCACTTGCCGCCATTTTGCTTTAGCTAGGGAAGGTTGCGGTTGGAAGTTGAACTAAGTATAGACTCTACACTTCACATTTGGATAATAAGGCTAGTAGCCTTTACTTAAGAAGGGGGTGGTATTTGGTTTGGGTGTTGGGGTAGTTGCCCCAGGAAAGTGCTTAGGGCCCCCGGTGGGTGGTGTTAGGGGTGAACCCCATGTTTGCCTTTGCTGTTAGTAAAGCATTACATGGCAATACTTTACTAGCCACTAAGGTAGCAAAGGGTAGGGGTAGGTAGTGTAAGGTTAATATTAACCTATTCATAGCCCTTAGTGGTCAGGTACTCATGTAAACCCATGACTAGCTGACCCCTTGGGCTACTTAGGGGTTAATATGTGCTTTAATGTGTTGTACTTTATATTTGATCTCCTACTCAATGATGGTTTAGGTTATCTTGCCTATGTGTAGCCCATGTACTCCCCCTTCCCAAGTAAGATTGGGGTGGGTCTGCTTCTTCAGCAACTTCACTAAGGGTTGGGCTGTACCTGTTGGTAAACAGGAGGGCTGAGTGTTCCGCAATGTTGTGGGGACAAACAGAACAGGATCTCAGGTTACCTTAGTTCCTGCTTGGTGCAGCGCCTCCAGTCAGCATAGATCCTATGTGATGATAGGGGATGGCCCATACTGACACCTCTTCTTCTTTTAGCAGACAGTGAATCACACTCCTTTATATTTTCTTTGTCTTTATTGCATGCAGATCACATAACAGAGCCATTACATTCTTCCCTTCTAGCTTTGCCCTGACTCAGGCTTTAGGCCCAGGTCAGGCCTGTTGGACTTCTCCTCACATCTCCTTATGAGATGGAGGGCAGATGTTGCTCACTCCACAGAGGGAGGAGACAGAATGACAATGACCCAGAATTTGGGAAAGTGCCAATATTTTTATCCTTTGGAGAGTGGCTGTAACTCTGACTCATAACAAGCCAGATCTGGATACTGATAGACCCTCACATCCAGTGTGTGGTCTAATCAGTACCCACCCCTCAACTTGGCACTCTCTGGCTGTTGCTAAGGCTCACCCTTGAATACTTATCCAAGTCTGCAAAAGCACACAAGGCCTTAGGAAGGAATTATCCCATCCACTGCCTGCGGCCGGGAGGCTATGCTATATATGTACTGTATATTTATTTCGAAAATGTTTTACTAGGAAGTAATATATTGAGAGTTACCTATCATTTTCAAATATGTCCTGGGCACAGAGTTATGACGACAGATACATGGTTACAAATACTTAATATAATGGTCAATATAGGGCTAACACCAGCCTGTAATAGGTGATAAAACAAGATGTAGCATTTTTAGCGTCGGGCCGTTTCTGATAAATATTAGGGGTTGATGACTAGCATCAAAATGACTAAATGTGCAATATCAACTAACATCTTTTACTGCACTTGATATTTTTATCGTATGCGTTTAAATATGCCTTATTTTTAGAAGCACAACTGGTAACAAGCATCATAAAAAGTGTGCATTTTGTGGCCTAATGAACTGATGACTCTAGGCCAATGAGAGAGAAAAAAAGCAGAGGAAAGGGTGTAAGTCAGAAACAAAGAGGCAGAGATCAAGCAGAGTGAAGGGGGACTAGAGACGAGCCATGCTGCAGAGGAGCAGAAAGACCAACACAGCAATTATTAAGTCTCCAATAGCTTCTCTAAAATCTATAAATATAATATTAATTTAAGTACAGTTATATTAATATAGTATGCAGCTAGCCAATGAGTGCAAGTTGGTTTAACACTGTGCCAAACAGAAAATCATTTTAATGTAACACAGACAGCACAGTTTGACCTCTCTGTCTATGTACTATTAAGAAAGTTTGTATCATTTTCAAGCTACTGTACACTGGTTTTCTAATAGTTTTTGCGAGAAAGAGAGAGAGATTAGATACCTGGGAAAAATGTTCATTTAAAATGATTTGAATATACTTTGCATTCTTAACTTATTTCCCAGGTATCTCAAGGTGTGTTCACAGGCATCGCTCAATGTGTTGTGTAGAGGAGTGTTGAGGTACATAAGACAATGAGTAAGGCCTCGCTTATAGTGCGCGCGACGGCGACACGACGGATGACGTCACCCATCGCGTCACCTCTAGTGAAAGTTGTAATTCACTTTCCAGCGACGTCGCGGGCGATCGGGTCTTTGATTGGTTCAGAGGCTGTCACATGTGGCGACAGCCTCTGAAAAATCAAGTTTGACTGGCTTCAAAAATTTGCGTCGCTCCCGTCGCTCCATCGCGTCGTGCTTACTATAAGTGCACACGACAGCGGCAATACATTTGTTTTGCCGCGACGTCGTGTCACCGTCGCTGGTACTATAAGCGCAGCCTTGTTCTACAAAATTCGATTTTTCCTTAATCATTCTCTTAAAAAAAAAAAATGCAAATAATTTTTGCCACTGCGCTTTGGTTGGTTTTGTACATCTTTAGTTAATCTCTTTTTTTTTTTTTTTTTCAAGCGATACACTTTGATGTGCATCTGTTTTCCTTCACAGAGAAGGAAAATGGGAATTTGCGAGTTCTGTATTGTAACGTTTCAGTAAAAGGTGACAGCCATTACTTTGACTCTCAAAAAAGAAAACAATAATGCATCTGCCTTCTAGAAACACGAGAGTAATTCAAATGGATTTTTTGTGTAACCTGTTTTGCTATGAATTATAATGATACAGCTCGAAGCAACGAGACATGCTTCTGGAATAATGTGGCACCACTTCCCATACTGCGGTTAAAACTCACCCTGAAACAGATAGAATAAAAAATCACTCACTAGCTATAAACATATAATATTGTGCAGGTTTAAGGTCTCAGTTATTGAAATTGATTTTGTAACATCTTGTTAAACAGTTTCTTAGAGGCTTTGGACAGAACTTGTGTTTTTTTTCCCCTTAACCTACTGCATCCAATATCCCTCTGTAATGGTTTCCTATTGACCTTGCAGTGGATAGTTATAGAACTCTGTTAGATCTCAAAAGCCCACTGGTAAACATAAACCAATGAGAATGTCACTGTTCTGCCACATACCCTAAACCTTCTGGAGGAATAAGAGTCAAAGTAATAATTGCACAGCTCTGTGTTGTTGCAAGTTGCAACTTTAGCAAAGCTTGATCATTACATTATTATGGGGTTGTAGCAGTTCAGAAAGAGGATGGACACAAAGTTTAAATGAGGATAATGTAGCCAGTTATTTCCTCAATCCTACCTCGTCTTCTATGCGGACTCAGCACAGGAGCATCTTATGTGTGACTGTACCAGTGTAAATATTCAGCTGCCACTGTGTGTAGTCCCCAGCCCCTCAAAACAGGGGCACCATGTCATACATCATTCCCACCACTCCCATGGCTGCAATGGTCACATAGTTCAGGATGGTCACATAGCTCTTCTGGTTCATCTATTACTGCCCCCTGGTGAACAGGATGAAGCTCTTAAAGCCCTTGGTGGTCTGAGGCACACAGGACCACAGGACCACAAAGGTGTCCCCCCCCCCCACCAGCAAGAACCACCATAGGGAGCCTCATACCCCAGTCACATTTGAGTGAAGTCACATGCACCAATGATTTTGGGTTCTGAAACAGTTGCTCGTGTCTTTCTTTTTGGAGTCGCGATCAGAGGGGACAGATTCTGGACTTTGGTTGAGTCAGGGCAGAACCACTGGAGGTAGTGTTATGGTAGGGGGAAGGTATGAACTAATGTCAGGTTCTGCTTGTTCACTTGGTTTAATAGGTTGGATCATGTTTTGTTTTGTTTCTATATAATGCTGTAACCCATTTGCTGACAAAGGGGTCATGTGCAGCATCAAAAGAGTTAACAAGACTAGCTATGTCACCCATTCTCTCACCCCCATATCACCCACTTCCTTCACTTATATACTTAAATGCTTACATATGAAGCAAAAAACAGATCCAGATTAAATAATATTATGATGTATGTACAGTATGTGTTTATGTATGTATCTATGTCCTGGAACAGGATTGTGTTTTTTCTGTCTTCAGGCTGCCAGCACTACTCAGCCTAGCTGTTGCAACAATGTTGCGACCCCTTGTGGGTTTCTTGGCTTCAGCCTGTTGCCTTGGCAACCCCCCTGCCTTTTTACCAGGGTGGACTGCTCCCTCTCCCCTTGCCAGGTGGTATTGTCCCAGTTAATTTCCCATCAGCCCAGACCAGTCTTTTAGTACCAGCAGCCATCTTGAGCAGTCATGCCTCCTATCCTGGTAAAGTTACTGATTGTTACCTATAACTTGCATTTAGCCCACTTCCCTCATAGCTCCCCTCCATTGCTCTCATGTCCCAGTGTTCCCTCAGTACTCCCCCCCTTTTTATTTTTTTATGGTTGTAACGGGTTTCCCCCCCCCCAATCGCAGATTATAGTGTGGGGGTGCAGGAAACATACAGTGTTACTCGATTGTGGTGCATTACCTGTTGGCTCACAGGAGGGCTGAGCTTCCGCCACGGGGAACCTGGGGTAATTATACTAGGGGTGATCACTTACAACATCTTCTCGGTACAGCGCCTCCACCTGCGATGGCTCCCACCAGAGGGGGAGTGGTTCCTCACAGGACAATCACAATAATCACATACAACTGAAGGGGTAATAACTAATACCTTTTACTTAGGAACGTAAGATAATACACATCACGGTAATAACATAATAACCGGTGTCCCTCTCTAGAGGAGACACTTACCGCATCGCACAGGACGCTTTCCCAACACTAGATCTCCCACCCAGTGTCCCGAGAATCCCCACCCAATGTCCCCAACTCTTGAAGAGAACGTGGGTGACTGCGCAGTCACTATTAAACTAAGGGCCCGTTGGTGCACTTGTATAGTAGATAGTACCTGCCGAGCACTCCCGTGCTCGGATCTCCAACGGACTTCGCAAAGGATCAGTCGTAGGATGGCGTCATCTGATCCCCAACCGTCCTCCTTGGACGCGGACCGCCGAGGGCGATCCCACCCTGGAACAGTCTCTGTGGACCCCAACGTAGGTCCGAACCGCTTCACAGGAACCGCAGCATCCGCTGAGTCCCTAACTACCACTTGGCACTAACGTGACAGGAACCCTAACCTAGGGCCTGTCCCTGTAGTACCACAACTGGGGGTGAGAACCTATCTGGGACCTAAGGGGTTAATAGCCTGCTCCGCTCCCCTAACTGTCCCCGGTCCTACTCTACCCCTGCAACTAGCCTTCGCAGTCCTAACTAACTACGTCTAGTCATCCCAGCACTTGCAGTAGCACGCTGCAACCTACTGGGTGTGTACAGCCAACGTGCTGCACAATACTGTGTCTGCCTGTCAGACCTCACGCACTGACAGCCGTGACCCTGACAAGACAGCACACTAACGCACTAAGGGCAGCGTCCCTATCTTGGGCCTCCCTCAGCACTTACCCACTCTACCTAGTGGGGGGGTTGGAGCCTACCTGGGGTGTGGGTACCTATGGGGTTGCAGGAGCTGCTCTCACTCCCCGCACCCTTCCTTCCCTCACAGCTCCCTAGCTCCAACTGACACCTATCAGCGCCTACAGCAACGCACTGCGAATAAACACTCAGCCCACTTGTCCCTATCTTCCCTTCTGTTCCCCAGTTCCAACTAAGGTAAGTGACAGGGTCCCTATCCTGAGGGCTGTCCCTGGCAACACTCACTCTACTGGGGGACTCAGGGCTATCTTGGGCCTTGGGGGCTGCTGGCCTAGTACAGGGAGTCCCTGACTCCTGTACCCTACCTCCTTCCCCTGGTTGCTCCGGTCTCTGACTGCCTAACGTGCTGCAAGCCCGCGAATTGTATCTCTTTGCCTCTGCAGAGTTCCTAAGCCCTATTGGCTCCCTGGGGTCACATGGGGCTCGCAAAGGCTCTTGGGATATGTAGTCCCAGCTCAGAGCCTTCCCTGGTAGGCTAGGGGTTCGCGGGCTTTTCCCTACCTTCACTGTGCTTGCGCAAGCTTTCCCGGGCTGCCTCGACCTTCCCTCAGCTCTCCCTGCTCTCGCGCGAGCTATCCCTGTCTCGGGGGCTTTCCCTGCGCCTATGCGTCCTTGCGCATGCGCAACAGGGTTCTTAATGGCGGCGCCCTGCTTGTCCGGCCGCCGGGACCTTAGAGACGCGATCGCGGCCTTAGCAACCGCCCGATCGCGTCCCCGGCAACCGGCCGCAGGCAGGAGAAGCCGCGCTGCTCCCTGCTCCAGCCCCCACCCTTGGAAGCAGCCGTCGGGTCTCTCGACACCCGCGACCGAGCTGCCCAAGGGGAGGGGGGTCTCCAGGAGCCACGGGAGCTCCAGGCTACACTCTCCCCCTGGTGAAACTCCAACGACCTCGCTTGGATGGCAGACATAACCTGGTACACAGTTATACAATGAAAATGCAGGGCATAGGTACAACCTATCACTGGTGACTTTAGACATCAGGTTACAATACAGTTCACATACCATACCCGAGGCCAGCTGAGCATCAGCTGTTTGCTGAGACCATTTGTGGGGTGCCCCTAACTGATCAGGTGGGGGTACCTCACTTTTGCGTCCGTGAGCCTCCCCCAGAAAAATTTCTTGAAGAGCACACCTGAGGGCAACAGTCACTGGTTCCATACTGCTTCCTCCCCCTGGTGGAAGGAATAGCACAATGTCTCTTAACCAGGCCTTTACCCGGTCATCCGCGGCATGGATGCGATAGACCAGGAGGCCAGGACCTTTTCCGCGGTCCACTACGTGGTGAATGGAGCGCTCCTTTTTGGGCTTAAAGGAGGCAGCTTTCCCTGAATCTCTCTCCACACAGCCTTTGACCCTACATACTGGCGAGGCTTCCACTGGGAAGCGAGAATTGGGCCATGTCTCTTTCGGCAAAGTCTCTGTGTCACCTGGCAGGGGGTAAAGGGTAGATACCTTACCACTGCGGTGCTTCACGGTGGCCAACAGGTCCTCGGGGACGTTATCAGTTCCCACCTCGGCTGTCTTGGGACCTGCCCCCGGCACTTCTGGGGCAGTCCACTTACTTGCTGGAACCTCGGGAGCGTTGGATCCCAGTCCCGGGACCACTTGGGTTGGAGCGCACGGGCTCACACTCAGATCAGGAGCCGGTGGGGAATAAGGAGGTTCCTCACCATCTGGAACACGATCAGGCAGGTACTGGTCCACTCGTACCACTGGACAGCTACCTTCTAAGGGAGACACCTCCGCCAGGACGCAATGCCGAGGGGAGCCCTTTGCCCGGGTGACCAGACTTAGGGAGCCATCATGCTCCGCGGTCACCTGGAGGCTCACCCCCAACACCCCTGGGGCAGTCAACTCACCCTGGTCTTCGTTCGGTACTGGTCCCCATTCTAGGACCGATGGTACCATTGTAGTAGGCCGGACTGGCCGTTGTAGGGCACACAAGCTCCTATCCGGATCTGTATCCGCCGAAATAGTTGGTTCGATGACTTCACTGGAGTGGTCCGCCGGCAGGCGCATCACCACGAGCAGTTGGCCACTGAAATCACTAAGAGAGGATGGGAGTAGAGACATCTTACCCTGTGATTCCGGACTCTGCGGTTCAGACAGGCCGCTCTCTCCACTAAGTAACCTCTCCATCTTTTTCCTCTCTTCCTCTTTCTTTATCCGGGCCTGTGAAACACCTCTTCTACGAGTCTTCCATCGCGCTAGGTCAGCCTGCCACGTATCTTGAAAATGTTGGGGTTCTAGAGCAGAGTCTAGGACTGGGGTTATAACACGTGGCGCCTCCGAAACTTCTGTGGCTGAGGTAGAGAGGTTAACTGCCTCTTCATCGCTGGGTTCGGCCACATGGTTCTGGACACACGGGTCCACTGAGGTCTCTGGAATTAGGACAGACTGATTAGCAGTGTCACTCACTTTTGCAGAGGGGTCAGGCTTCCTCGCTTATTCCTCTGCGGGTTCTGTAGACTGGGGTACAATAGACTTCAATAACCGCACACCGCAACATTCACAGTAGGACCACCATGTCAATGTCTCTCTAGAACAGCCGCACGTGGGGCTAAAACACTGTATGCCCATTTCTCCTTCCACCTCGACGGTCCTGAATTCGAAGGGTTCTTGAGCCACGTTGGCTCCCTGAGAGTGGGCTTCTTGCAGGCAGGAGCATATGAAGAGAAGAGAATCTACTCCTGGCGCGCGCCAGGCCACATACACATTGGGGTGTACTCCCTTACAGTCTGTCTCATCATCATTATCAGAAAACCCAGAGTCTATTTCATTTATGTCGGTCACAGTGCCCTTTTCCTCGGGCTGTCCTGTAGTCGCCAACGGCACGGGTTGCAGAGTCGGTATCCTGCAGCAGCCACATATGCGTCCCCAGGCCAATTTACAAAAGGAGCAGTCACCGTTGTTACAGAAACATTCCCGGCACCCATCCTCGTTTGCGTCTTCCAGCCGCCCTTCTATCAGGCACGTCAAAACCGCAAAGTTCATACTACCCGACGGACTCAATGATCTTATCATACACGGACACAACAAAAAGGATACGGCCCCGGCCTTAGTCTGCCAGAGTCCATATGACGGCGAGCAATGTTCTTTGCACCCAGTACTTTCTTTAATGGAGACAGCAGTTACGGGTGAAGGCTCACGGTGCTTGCTCCCCCTGGTGGAATCTGAAGGAGGGGCAGCACACTCTTTCATGGAGTGACTCTGGCTCTGCATGGAGTTATTCAGTTGGCGGGGGCGGGGCTTAGGGTTTCCTGCCAAGTCCGGACAGTTTGCAACATTTTCCCGCACGGGCGGGAAATCAGCACGCGGCTTCTTCATGGCGACCAAAAATAGCACAATTTAGAAAAAAATGGAACAGGGCACCCCAGGTCTGATCTCAGCAGCGCCTCCAAATGTAACGGGTTTCCCCCCCCCCAATCGCAGATTATAGTGTGGGGGTGCAGGAAACATACAGTGTTACTCGATTGTGGTGCATTACCTGTTGGCTCACAGGACGGCTGAGCTTCCGCCACGGGGAACCTGGGGTAATTATACTAGGGGTGATCACTTACAACATCTTCTCGGTACAGCGCCTCCACCTGCGATGGCTCCCACCAGAGGGGGAGTGGTTCCTCACAGGACAATCACAATAATCACATACAACTGAAGGGGTAATAACTAATACCTTTTACTTAGGAACGTAAGATAATACACATCACGGTAATAACATAATAACCGGTGTCCCTCTCTAGAGGAGACACTTACCGCATCGCACAGGACGCTTTCCCAACACTAGATCTCCCACCCAGTGTCCCGAGAATCCCCACCCAATGTCCCCAACTCTTGAAGAGAACGTGGGTGACTGCGCAGTCACTATTAAACTAAGGGCCCGTTGGTGCACTTGTATAGTAGATAGTACCTGCCGAGCACTCCCGTGCTCGGATCTCCAACGGACTTCGCAAAGGATCAGTCGTAGGATGGCGTCATCTGATCCCCAACCGTCCTCCTTGGACGCGGACCGCCGAGGGCGATCCCACCCTGGAACAGTCTCTGTGGACCCCAACGTGGGTCCGAACCGCTTCACAGGAACCGCAGCATCCGCTGAGTCCCTAACTACCACTTGGCACTAACGTGACAGGAACCCTAACCTAGGGCCTGTCCCTGTAGTACCACAACTGGGGGTGAGAACCTATCTGGGACCTAAGGGGTTAATAGCCTGCTCCACTCCCCTAACTGTCCCCGGTCCTACTCTACCCCTGCAACTAGCCTTCGCAGTCCTAACTAACTACGTCTAGTCATCCCAGCACTTGCAGTAGCACGCTGCAACCTACTGGGTGTGTACAGCCAACGTGCTGCACAATACTGTGTCTGCCTGTCAGACCTCACGCACTGACAGCCGTGACCCTGACAAGACAGCACACTAACGCACTAAGGGCAGCGTCCCTATCTTGGGCCTCCCTCAGCACTTACCCACTCTACCTAGTGGGGGGGTTGGAGCCTACCTG
This sequence comes from Ascaphus truei, assembly GCF_040206685.1. Classification (NCBI taxonomy): domain Eukaryota; kingdom Metazoa; phylum Chordata; class Amphibia; order Anura; family Ascaphidae; genus Ascaphus; species Ascaphus truei. Next base: position 267,520,909 of record NC_134487.1, on the reverse strand, counting down.
GGGTGTGGGTACCTATGAGGTTGCAGGAGCTGCTCTCACTCCCCGCACCCTTCCTTCCCTCACAGCTCCCTAGCTCCAACTGACACCTATCAGCGCCTACAGCAACGCACTGCGAATAAACACTCAGCCCACTTGTCCCTATCTTCCCTTCTGTTCCCCAGTTTCAACTAAGGTAAGTGACAGGGTCCCTATCCTGAGGGCTGTCCCTGGCAACACTCACTCTACTGGGGGACTCAGGGCTATCTTGGGCCTTGGGGGCTGCTGGCCTAGTACAGGGAGTCCCTGACTCCTGTACCCTACCTCCTTCCCCTGGCTGCTCCGGTCTCTGACTGCCTAACGTGCTGCAAGCCCGCGAATTGTATCTCTTTGCCTCTGCAGAGTTCCTAAGCCCTATTGGCTCCCTGGGGTCACATGGGGCTCGCAAAGGCTCTTGGGATATGTAGTCCCAGCTCAGAGCCTTCCCTGGTAGGCTAGGGGTTCGCGGGCTTTTCCCTACCTTCACTGCGCTTGCGCAAGCTTTCCCGGGCTGCCTCGACCTTCCCTCAGCTCTCCCTGCTCTCGCGTGAGCTATCCCTGTCTCGGGGGCTTTCCCTGCGCCTATGCGTCCTTGCGCATGCGCAACAGGGTTCTTAATGGCGACGCCCTGCTTGTCCGGCCGCCGGGACCTTAGAGACGCGATTGCGGCCTTAGCAACCGCCCGATCGCGTCCCCGGCAACCGGCCGCAGGCAGGAGAAGCCGCGCTGCTCCCTGCTCCAGCCCCCACCCTTGGAAGCAGCCGTCGGGTCTCTCGACACCCGCGACCGAGCTGCCCAAGGGGAGGGGGGTCTCCAGGAGCCACGGGAGCTCCAGGCTACACTGTATTGCCCCAAATTAACACTTCAGCAAGTAAGAAAGTTCCCTTGCTTGATATATGGCAGCAGTGCGCAAACTGGGGGGCTGTAGGGGGGGCGCAGGCTGCGTGCGGGGAAACCTGGGGGCGGGCAGAGCTGTGCACGGGCGGCCAGAAGCTCCGTGCTGAGGCTGCTTCTATTTCTGTCTTGCAGAGGGGGCAGGGCCTTGCTGTGGGGCCTTCCCTGCACACAGACAAGCCCTCCTCCTCCTGTCTGTTACCCGCCCATTTTCAGCAGCACATGGGGGGACATGAGCAGGCTTAGTTACTCCCTGGTTGAGTGTGTGTGGTTGTGGTTGAGTGTGTGTGGGGGGTTGAGTGTGTGTGGTTGAGTTTGTATGTGGGGGGTTGAGTGTGTGTGTGTGTGTGTGTGTGTGGTTGAGTGTGTGTGTGTGTGTGTGGTTGAGTGAGTGTGTGTGTGTGGTTGAGTGTGTGTGTGTGGTTGAGTGTGTGGTTGTGTGTGTGTGTGGGGGGGTTGAGTGTGTGGGGGTTGTGTGTGTGTGTGGGAGGGGGGTTGAGTGTGTGTGTCTGGTTGAGTGTGTGCGCGTGTGTGTGTGTCTGGTTGAGTGTGTGTGTGTGGGGGGGGTTGAGTGTGTGTGTGGGGGGGCGCCCCAGGTGCAAGATTATTTAGGCGTATGCATGTGGCAAAACCTGGGTGCGCAGGAGAAAAAGATGTGCGCGGGCGGCCAAGAAGATGTGCGCGGGCGGGCAGCCGAAGATGTGCGCGGGTGGCCGAACAGGATAGTGCAAGTGGCGGCCACGTGATTCGGAGGTACGGGGGAGGAGCACGCGCGAGTGCTGTGATGTCAAACGCCTCTCCTTCCGGTGTCTGCCCTGCAATAGCGCTGTGTTCCTGCTCCCCTCCACTGGCAACCTGCTTCGCTGCGATCCTCTGCAAGTGAAAGGGTAGGCTGCCACTATATCAATCATACTATGAATGTACAGAAATAATAAAAAAAAAGTGTAAACACTTCCCCGCTTGTGCTTGCAAAATTATGCAGGACACCCTGTGCTCATGCTTGGAGAGTTGGTGATGTCACCGCTCTCAGCGGCAGCGTGGACGCAGCCTAATTTTGCAAGAGCGAGCTGTTGCAGTATGTAAGTATTTAGTCTGCGCTTATAGTGCTGGCGACGCGACGTCGCCCAAAAACAAATGCATTGTCGCCGCCACGTGCGCTTATAGTAAGAGTTACGGGGCGACACGATTTTTTGAAGCCGCCAAGATTTGAATTTTCAGGGGCTGTCGCCTCATGCGACAGCCCTGAACCAATCAATGGCCTGGTCGCCCGCGCCGCCAAAAACAAAATACAACTTTCGCTAGCGGCGACGGGTGACGTCATGCGTCTCCGTCGCGGGCACTATACGCGCGGCCTTAGACATATTTGTATTTACATTGTATACTGTTTAATAAAGGTTTTTTTTTTCTTGTGATTTTGATTACATCAGGCAGGGGGGGCCCGAGAAATTTCATGGATAAAAAGTGGGGCTCGGCATAAAAAGTTTGCTCACCCCTGATATATGGGATTGAGTTAACCTTCCTGTCGCTACGCATCTATCAGGGTTTGCTTGGGCCAGAACAATCTATGTATGTATCTATGTGTAACAGGGTATGTCCCATAGTACCTACTATGTTTCCCCTGTTATATCTGTTATTTAAGTCCTGTTAGCTACAGGCAGTAACAGGTTAAGATCTGTGGGCTCATGACCCTCCATTATGCCCCTCTTGTGGGTGATGGAAGTTGGTGACTCATGGCCTGTGTAAGCCTATCAGGGATAGATACAGTCCATGAGCCCGCCCCTTCCAGAGTCTTCCAGGAGGGTGTGGAAAGTTAGCCTCAGTCTGCTTCCTGCTCCAGTGAAGAGAAGAAGAAAGAGCTGTGGATCTCTCCCATGGCAGGGATGAGCATGCTCACCCTCAGTCCAGAGACTGAGGGAACATCAGGCTCAGCCACCAGGGCCTGCACCATCTAGAAGTCTGGGACTTCCAAGACCTTGCACCACTGCAGGGAGAACTGTTGTGGCTGCTACCATGCATAACAATAAAGACCCTTGTTCACCATACACTCCTATCTGAGTATCAGTCCTTGGCAGGAGGGAGAAGAATGCAGTAGTGGGGGCTTACTTCTGGACACCCTGGGACCCACTACGGCTGGAGGCGCTGACACCAGAGAAAGAACTACAGAGAACAAGAACCCAAGCCTGTCCTAGTCTCCACAATACCGCAGACAGCTCATTATCTCCTGCTCCAAACAGGTATTGCACCACATACATGTAGAATAGGCTGTGCAATCGCCCAGAGGGGGAGGGGGTGGGGGGGGGGGATTGGGGTCAGTGCTATGTATGTATTTACAGTATGTATGTACTGTATGTATAAGAAATATTTAGAACCAAAAGCAAAACACTGGCTGAACTAAAGTACACAGCTCTAATCAATGTAGATAATGGAATACACACAATTTAAGGTTTATTACTACAGTTCTGATCCTTCGTAATAATATCACCCAAGTGATGGGACTCACACTGCAATGTAAACAGTCCTTAGGGCCTTGAGTGCAGGACTACAGTATGTACAGTGTGTACAGATTCATCAGCTGGGAAGAAGTAGAGGATTCTTCAGTACCCAGGAAGCAGGGTATAAAGACCCTCTCAGGAGCAGGACACCACCAAGCACTCCCTTTAAGCAGTGCATTACAAGCATAATTAGTATGTATGCATTTGGAAAAACATTATAGGTCTCTTATTCCTACTCAGAAGCTCCCCTTCCTTTGTTTGTAGTTTGAATAAGGTGTGTTCAATTAAACCCTGGCTACATACAAATATGCCGATCCATTTTAGGTATTGGTTACAGGTGACACTCATAAAGAAAGTCTATGGAACAAAACATAATGTACTAATACTGTGTAGTAACCCAATTATAATACATTCTGTCCTTCAGAATTTCTGTCAAAGGAAATTTTGTATTCAAGTTCATTACAGTTGGCACAAGATTCTCAAGAAATGGCGATTAATGCCAGCTCAGACTTAAACCTAATTATTAATGTATTGATACAATACAAGTTAAGAACAATGACATCACAAAAAGCAACAACATTAAAATAAATACATACCTTAACTGTGTTTTGTAACATGTTTCTTGACTGACATACATTTGTTCTGTATAGCCACTCCCCAAAGTTTTATATGTATGTATATCTTTATTTATATAGCGCCATTCAGGTACATAGCGCTTCACAGCAGTAATACACGTGACATCATAATACTGTATAACACATAGTGGGAATATGTGCTTCAGACATAAAAGTAACAATAGGAAAGACAGTCCCTGCCCCGAAGAGCTTACAATCTAAGTGTGCAGATTGATATTGACACAATACTATGGACTGACATTCTGAGAAGTTTATTGTAAATTATTATTTTAAGAACTTTTCACAAAAAAATGCCCACTGTTTTAGCTTTATTGATAATCCTCTATTTATATTACAACATTCTAACCTTTGTAATATAACATAGAGGAAAACATTTTTTCCACATGCTACTGTGGTTTCCAAATCCAGACAACACTTATTTTGTGACAACAAAATTGTGGGAATTATTTCTACTCTCACCCCACATCTGATGGAATAAACGTAAACATACAATTTTTCTGTGTATGTATTTTTTGCTAACAGTACATACCTAACAGCTATAGACGTGTTACTGTTATTCATGCTATTTGTTCTGTTGGTATTTCAGCACATTACATTTTGTCGTCCTTTTTATAAAGGAATCTTGCCATCCATGCAATAACAGTGTCTATAAACCTTGGAGATTTTAGCATAAAGTAATTGCACTAGCACATAGCTTTCTTCTAATACCGCAATGTTGCAGATTTTAGCACAAACTGGTCCTGATGAATATCTCAAGGGAACCAAAATGTTGAAGAGGAATTACATGTTTTGTTAATGTTCACATACAAGTATGTGTCTGCATTATTGGGCTGAGCCTCAGTGCACTAAAGCTGCCAAACCAGAATAAATAGTGAGATAGACATAAACAAACAGCTTTGTATAGCTGAGATTGTATCCAGATCACACATTACTTTAACAAAGGAAGAAAATCCCTACCCTACTAATTTTTACTGGTTTAATTGGAGACGGTAGTACAGTAATAGGGGGTATGGATCAAAATCTTCTTGGTGCAAAACAGGGCTAAAATATAGCCCTCGATTTATCAAAGAGTAATAAAATTACTTAAATGCTGCCAAAGACAGAGGTCATTACACTCTGCTAATATTACTTGACCTCTCTACAGCATTTCACACCGTGGACCACCCCTTCTCCTTCACATTCTTCATACTCTTGGTATTCGGAACAAAGCTCCATCCTGGATCTCCTATTAACCCTCTCATCATACTTTCAGTGTCTCTTCTGCTAACACGTCCTCCTCTATCAATATCTCTGTGGGGGTACCCCAGGGCTCTGTCCTGGGACCTTTTCTCTTTTCTCTGTACACACTTTCACTAGGTGACCTAATCACATCTCTTGGGTTTAATTATCACCTCTATGGTGACGACACTCAGATTTACTTTTCAACCCTCACCTTACCCCTGCTGTACAGACCAACGTTTCTGAATGTCTCTCTTCAATATCATCCTGGGTGGCCCTCCGCCGACTTAAACTTAACATGGCAAAAACCGAGCTCCTCATACTTCCTCCCAAACCTGGCCCTACTACAGTACTTCCTTCCACATTACTGTTGGTAGTACTATCATTCACCCAGTAGCCCAAGCACGCTGCCTAGGGGACACACTTGACTCCTCTCTCACATTCAAAACATTTCTAAAATCTGTCACTTTTTCCTCCGCAGTATTACAAAGATATGCCCTTTCCTCTGTTGTTCAACTGCTAAAACTCGGACTCAGGCCCTCATTCTCTCCCGTCTCGATTACTGCAACCTCCTGCTGTCCGGCCCTCCTGCCTCTCACCTGTCTCCACTACAATCTATCCTAAATGCAGCTGCCAGAATCACTGTACTATTTCTGAAATCTGTCTCAGCGTCTGCCCTGCTCAAATCACTCTCCTGGCTTCCTATCAAATCCTGCATCTCACACTCAATTCTCCTCCTCATTTTTAAAGCTTTACACTCTTCTGCTCCTCCTTACATCTCAGCCCTAATTTCTCGCTATGCTCCATCCCGACTCTTGCGTTCTGCTCAAGGATGTCTACTCTCTACCCCCTTTGTATCTAAAGCCCTCTCCCGCCTTAAACCTTTTCCACTGACTGCCCCACACCTCTGGAATGCCCTTCCTCTCCATACCCGACTAGCATCCTCTCTATCCACCTTTAAGACACACTTGCTTAAAGAAGCATATGAGTAGCACCGATGATAATACTAGACATATGATACATAAAGCTTGGCTCCCTGCAGACACACTTACCAGAATTCCCTCCTTCTGTCTCTGTACGTTCTTCCTACCTACCAATTAGATTGTAATTCCTCGGAGCAGGGACTCCTCTTCCGAAATGTTACTTTTATGTCTGAAGCACTTATTCCCATGATCTGTTATTTGTATTATTTGTTATTTATATGATTGTCACATGTTTTACTACTGTGAAGCGCTATGTACACTAATGGCGCTTTATAAATAAAGGAAACAAGAATGACACAAGGCACTTCGTATTTTGTAATGCTGAATTTAATGAGCCAAAAAAGACGACGTTTCGACCTAAAATGATCTTTTTCGAGCCATTTCATCACTTGAAAAAGACCATTTTAGGTCGAAACGTCGTCTTTTTTTGGCTCATTAAATTCAGCATTAGAAAATCCGAAATGCCTAGTGTCATTCGTGTCATTCTTGTTTCCTGACACTATCTGGGTCTCCAGCAGGCTACCCCTCAATACAAGAGCACCGGTAATTATAAAAATATTCTGTGAATATGGTGGGCAGCAGGTAACCTTCTTTGCTATATAAATAAAGACATACATACATACATACATACATGATTTGCCCAGTTGACTATAATATGTGGGCTACAGAAGGTATCAAAGACATGTAGTTCAAAGTTCTAGTTGCTATACTGGCTCTGGAAAAAAGTAGATTAGTTGTAGGTTGTATTACATTTTAGGGGACCAGCATTAGCCTGTGGCCAGGGTGGCGCTGAGCGTGCAGGCGCTCATGCGCAGCGGCGCAAGCAAGCGGCAAATTCAAATTTGCGTGCTTAGCAAGCAGCTAAGCACTGCGCATGCTCAGTCACTTGCTCACGCTGGCCACACACATTGCCAGAATGTGTTTAATCATGGCCAGCGTGAGTGCATCCGCCTTCTCAGCGCCACCCTGGCCGAGGCCTTAGAGTGAAGGAAATTATCATTTACAGAGCATTCGAAACGTCATCGTCATCGATTTCTTCTTCAAGTTTACTCTTGCCAAAGAAACCTATGTGCTTTCAAATGCTCTGTACGCTATAACCTCACGTATGCTGGTCCCCTAAAAGGTATAACAGACTACAATTAATCTACATCTCTACAGCAGTTACAGGAACTTTTAAATTCATAGCCTCCTTTGAAGCGAAATTGGCGCAACAAGCAGTGAGACACCCATAGTAAACACAGATAATACTAGAAAACTTCTAAAGACTAAACCAAGTGGGAGCAGAAAGGAAAGAGCAGATAAGATAATAGTACAGGCTGAAAAAAAACTTAAATGCATGCTTGCTAATGCAAGAAGCCTGACAGATAAAATGGGGGAGCTTGAATTAATAGCTGCAAGGGAGCAGTATGATATCATAGGCATTACTTAAACATGGTGGGATGAAACTCATGACTGGACAGTTAATTTAGAGGGTTATTCTCTTTTTCGGAAGGATCGAACAAATAGAAGGGGAGGTGGAGTATGTTTATATGTTAAACCGGATCTAAAACCTATTGTAAGGGATGATGTCTATGAAGGGAATTATGAAAATGTAGAGACTTTGTGGATAGAAATTAGCAGTGGAGGTAAAAGTATAAAGAAAATGTTTGTGGGAATATGCTATAAACCACCAAATATCTGTGAGATTGAGGAAGCTAAAATAATTTTGCAAATGGAGAAGGCATCAAAACTGGGTCATGTTTGCATAATGGTGGATTTTAATTATCCAGACATAGACTGGGACAATGAGATTAGCGTTACAACAAAAGGGAACAGGTTTTTGGGGGTGCTTAAAGACAATTATATGACCCAAATTATTGAGGAACCAACCAGTAGAGGGGCAGTTCTGGATTTGGTCATATCAAACAATGTAGAAGTAATAACAAATATTCAAGTCCTGGAACATTTGGGTAACAGTGATCATAACATGGTTTCATTTGAAATAAATTATCAAAAAACAGATTACTTGGGTTCAACAAAGACCTTCAACTTTGGAAAGGCAGATTTTAATAAACTGAGGTCTAATCTAGTAGTAATACAATGGGATGATGTTTTTGCAGGGAAAAATGTAGAAGATAAATGGGCAGTCTTTAAAACATTGTTAGAAAAGCACACTTATCAGTGTATACCCTTGGGTAATAAGTATAAAAAAATAAGTCAAAACCAATGTGGCTAAATAAACAGGTAGGGGAGGAAATGGAAAAGAAGAGGAAGGCATTTAGAGTCTTTAAGTCAGAAGGGACAGAGACATCGTATCAGAATTATAAGGAATGTAACAAAAATTGCAAAAGGTCAATCAAATTAGCAAAAATGGATTGCAATAGAAAGTAAGGTCAACCCTAAAAAATTCTTTAAGTACCTTAATAACAAAAAAATGAGAAAAGAAAATATAGGACCCTTTCAGTGTGAGATGGGTAGGCAGATTATTGGAGATAAGGAAAAAGCTGAGGTATTAAACAAATTCTTTGCCTCTGTGTTTACCAGGGAAGAATCAAGTTCAATAGTAGTGCCGCAGGAGGAAGCCACAACCTCCATATTAATGAACAATTGGTTAACTGAGGAAGAACTTCATAAGCGACTTGAAAAAATTTAAGTAAATAAGGTACCTGGCCCCGATGGCATACATCCAAGAGTTCTCATGGAGTTAAGCTCAGTAATAGCAAAACCATTATATTTAATATTCAAGGACTCAATTTACACAGGCTCAGTACCACAATATTGGCGTAAAGCAGATGTGGTGCCTATATTTAAGAAGGGAGCTAGATCACAACTGGGAAATTACAGACCTGTAAGCCTGAATTCAATAGTAGGGAAACTACTTGAAGGTTTAATACGGGATAATATTCAGGAATACCTAATGGAAAACAAAATTATTAGTAATAGTCAGCATGGATTTATGAAGGATAGATCTTGCCAAACTAACCTTATTTGTTTCTTTGAGGAGGTAAGTAGGAATTTAGACCAGGGTAATGCAGTTGATGTGGTCTACTTAGATTTTGCAAAGGCTTTTGATTCGGTTTCACACAAGAGGTTGGTGTACAAAATAAAGAAAGTTGGACTCAGTAATAATATATGCACCTGGATTGAAAACTGGTTAAAGGACAGACAACAGAGGGTTGTCATAAATTGAACTTTTTAAGGTTGGGCTAAAGTCGTGAGTGGAGTACCTCAGGGATCGGTACTGGGACTCCTGCTTTTTAACTTGTTTATTAATGAACTTGAGGTTGGGATCGAGGGCAAAGTCTCCATCTTTGCTGATGATACTAAATTGTGTAAGGTAATAGAATCAGAGCAGGATGTAATTTCTCTTCAGAAGGACTTGAAGAGACTGGAAACGTGGGCAGGTAAATGGCAGATGAGGTTTAATACAGATAAATGTAAGGTTATGCATTTGGGATACAAGAATAAAAAGGCGACTTACAAATTAAATGGAGATATATTGGGGGAATCCTTGAGGGAGAAGGATTTAGGAGTGTTTGTAGACAGCAGGCTTAGCAATTCTGCCCAATGTCATGCAGTAGCTGCAAAGGCAAACAAGATCTTATCTTGCATCAAACGGGCAATGGATGGAAGGGAAGTAAACATAATTATGCCCCTTTACAAAGCATTAGTAAGACCACACCTTGAATATGGAGTACAATTTTGGGCACCAATCCTAAGAAAAGACATTATGGAACTAGAGAGAGTGCAGAGAAGAGCCACCAAATTAATAAAGGGGATGGACATTCTAACTTATGAGGAGAGGCTAGCTAAATTAGATTTATTTACATTAGAAAAGAGGCATCTAAGAGGGGATATGATAACTATATACAAATATATTCAGGGACAATACAAGGGCTTTCAAAAGAACTATTCATCCCACAGGCAGTACAAAGGACTCGGGGCCATCCCTTAAGGTTGGAGGAAAGGAAATTTCACCAGCAACAAAGGAAAGGGTTCTTTACAGTAAGGGCAGTTAAAATGTGGAATTCATTACCCATGGAGACTGTGATGGCAGATACAATAGATTTGTTCAAAAAAAGGTTGGACATCTTTTTAGATGGGAAAGGTATACAGGGATATACCAAATAAGTATACATGGGAAGGATGTTGATCCAGGGATTAATCCGATTGCCAATTCTTGGAGTCAGGAAGGAATTAATTTTTCCCCTTAATTGGGTTTTGTGTTTGCCTTCACTGGATCAATAAGTAAGTATAGATATAGGATAAAGTATCTGTTGTCTAAATTTAGCATAGGTTGAACTTGATGGACGGAAGTCTTTTTTCAACCTCATCTACTAAGTAACTATGTAACTATTTGCAATTAGCATTGATTTCATCCTGTGCCATTTTGCATGAACAAGGTCTTTTCTCTGTGAGTCAGCTTGTTAATTTTGGGAGTGTCAAAAGGGGGTGTTAAGGATGATTTACATGGTGCACATACAGTATTGTAATAAGATGTATTAAACGGTGCGCCTGCATATTTTTTCATGGCATTAGTTTCTGGCGTTTACTAACCTGCACCATATATTAAAAGTGGTTTCTTTTCTTGGCACAAGTGCACTGAAAAATAATACAATGCACAAAAACGCACTCTCTACTCTTCAAAATGGGGGGCCAGGATGAGCTGAGGTGATGATGGGGGCCCAGGGTGAGCTGAGTTGATGATGATGGGGGGCAAGATGCTCTGAGGTGGTGATGGGGGGCCAGGATGAGCTGAGGTGATGATGATGATGGGGGCCAGGATGAGCTGGGGTGATGATGATGGGGGGGCCAGGATGAGTTGAGGTGATGATGGGGGGCAAGGATGAGCTGAGATGATGATGGGGGGCCAGGATGAGCTGAGATAATGGTGAGGGGCCAGGATGAGCTGAGGTGATGGCGGGGGCCAGGATGAGCTGAGATGATGGCGGGGGCCAGGATGAGCTGATATGATGATTATAATGGGGGGGCCAGGATGAGCTGAGATGATGGTGGAGGGCCAGGATGAGCTGAGATGATGATGGGGGGGGGGGCAGGATGAGCTGAGGTGATGATGGGGGGCCAGGATGAGCTGAGATGATGGGGGGCCAGGATGAGCTGAGATGATGGGGGGCCAGGATGAGCTGAGGTGATGATGATGGGGGCCAGGATGGCCTGAGGTGATGATGGGGAACAAGATGAGCTGAGATGATGATGGGGCCAGGATGAGCTGGGGTGATGATGATGGGGGGCCAGGATGAGCTGAAGTGATATGGGGGGGCAAGGATGTGCTGAGATGATGATGGGGGGCCAGGATGAGCTGAAGTGATGATGGGGGGCCAGGATGAGCTGAGATGGCGGGGGCTCAGGTTGAGCTGAGGATGATGATTATGATGCGAGGCCAGGATAAGATGAGATGATGGTGGAGGGCCAGCATGAGCTGAGGTGATGATGATGGGGGGCCAGGATGAGCTGAGGTGATGATGAGGGCCAGGATAAGCTGAGGTGATGATGGGGGGCCAGGATGAGCTGAGGAGATGGTGATGGCGGGGGGCAAGGATGAGCTGAGGTTATGATGGTGGCCAGGATGAGATGAGATTATGATGATGGGGGACCAAGATGAGCTGAGTTGATGATGGGGGCCAGGATGAGCTGGGGTGATGATGATGGGTGGCCAGGATAAGCTGAAGTGATGATGGGGGGCATGGATGAGCTGAGATGATGATGGGGGGCAAGGATGAGCTGAGATGATGATGGGGGGCCAGGATGAGCTGAGATGATGATTATGATGGGGGGCCAGGATGAGCTGAGATGATGATGATTATGATGGGGGGCCAGGATGAGCTGAAGTGATGATGATGGGGGGCCAGGATGAGCTGAGATGATGGGGGGCCAGGATGAGCTGAGGTGATGATGATGGGGGGGGGCAGGATGAGCTGATGTGATGATGATGATGGGAGGCCAGGATGAGCTGAGATGATGATGGGGGGGAGGTGGGGATATTTTTAAAATGTATTGGGGAGGTGGGGGTATTTTTTATATGTATTCGGGGGAGTTGGGGTATTTTTTATATGTATTCAGGGGGCGTGGGGGTATTTTTTATATGTATTCAGGGGGCGTGGGGGTATTTTTTATATGTATTCGGGGTTTGTGGGGGTATTTTTATATGTATTATATATTGGGGTGGGGGGGGGGCTGAGGGTCCAGTATTGTGTCCAGTATTTTTGGACAAGCCACCTGGCAACCCTAGTGACAACTCACAAACTGAACTTTACGCGAGTGAAATCCCTTCCCAAATTTAGTCTTACCATGGTTACAAACAACAGTATTCCAAACAATTATTGTTATTCATATTTTGTTTTCTAAATACTTACTCACTTAGATTGAAATATGTTTTCTCACTTAGGACCATTGGGAACTACTAGCAGCAATAGATTTTATCAGTATATGTATTTTAAAGTAATTTTGGAAAGACTACGCATTTTCCTTTATGTTCATTTACCATGTAAGGGGAACGCTGAATGGGGTAATGTATTTATGTATGTATATCTTTATTTATATAGAGCCATTAATGTACATAGTGCTTCACAGCAGTAATACACGTGACAATTATATAAATAACAAATAATACAAATAACACATAAAGGTGAAAAGTGCTTCAGTCAAGTGGTAGGTAGGAAGAACGTACAGAGACAGTAGGAAGATGTTCTGGTATGTGCATCTGCAAGGGGTCAAGGTCGCTGTTTGAGGTGTAAAGTATCAGCCACAGAGCTGCTCATATGCTTCGATAAGGAGGTGTGTTTTAAGATGGGTCTTAAAGGTGGATAGAGAGGGTGGTAGTTGGATATTGATGGGAAGGGCATTCCAGAGATGGGGCAGTCAGCCTTGTTTGCTTCATCCAGTAATAAGGTAATTAAATGTATGCATGCAGCCCCTAATTGTAACATTTATTTAAGAAAAGGGATAAAAATACAGAGAGATAAGAGTATCCAAAGAAACCCTAAATTTAAATTTGCAATTTTTACAAGCGCTGCAAGGTCAAACTTTCAACCCTCATAGTATATGACACATACTTGTTTCATTAATTACCTAGTTGTAATTAAACATGTCCCTGTAATCAGTTCAGTCTGATCCAATGTGGTACGGCAATGGACTCATGTCATTTGGGTGCTAGGAGGAACTGAACCTTTAACAGTCAACAACTGGGAATGAGAAATCCAAAATGGTCATTCACTAACAAGTGATCCTTTGCCTTTGCACAATAATGTCACCTTAATATAACTGGTATTACCGTATTTCCTCGATTGTAAGATGCCATCAATTCCAAGATGCACCCTTGATTTACTAAAAAAATTGGGGGGGAAACCCCCACAAAATTAAATGTGCAGAATTTTTTTTAACTAGCAGACAATAGCATACATTTATCTACACTACACTAGACGGCACTACAACTTTATGCAGCGGCCATGCTGCCACTGAGCGCGTTTTGCGAGATCACTTCAGTGATTCCCAATAAGTATGGCCACACTCACGCGCTCGTGCATGTACGCTCTCCAAAGCTCAGTGCTTGGAGAGACATGGAAATTTGATTTACAAGCGCTCAGCAGGGTCACATGACCCTTCAATAATCAATGGGGAGAGAGAGACAGACAGAATAGGGAGAGAGAGGCAGACACAGAATAGGGAGAGAGAGGCAGACACAGAATGGGGAGAGAGTGACTGACAGAATGGGGAGAGAGTGACTGACAGAATGGGGAGAGAGAGACAGGACCAGAATGGGGAGAGAGAGTGAATGACACAGAATGGGAAGAGGGAGAGAGGCACAGAATGGAGAGAGAGAGACCAACACAGAATGGGGGAGAGAGTGAAAGACACAGAATGGGGAGAGAGAGTATCGGATGAGCAGAGAGAATGGATGGATCGAAGGGAAGGAGAGAATGGAGGGAAGGGGGAAGGAGAGAATGGAGGGAAGGGGGAGGGGGAAGAGAATGGAGAGAAGGGGGGAGGGAGATAATGGAGGGGAGGGGGATGGAGGGAAGGAGAGAATGGAGGGACACACACACAGACACACACACAGCCCCTCTTGCAGTTCACACAGAGATTTGATAGGGGTGATGGGGGGGGGGGGCTGCTGGGCAATGTGATGATCCCTGGCAGGCATCTCTAGCTGATCTCTCTGCACCGCATAGATGGGGAGGGGGGGGCGTGATCAGAGCCATGCTGTTGCTGCACACGGTGAAGATCCCCGGACAGCATCTCCAGCAGTGCCCCCTAGCTGATTTTTTAGTACATAGATTCTAAGAAGCATCCTTATTTTATATATGTAAAAATGGGAAAAAAGGTGCGTCTTAGAATCGAGGAAATAGGATAGTACTGGTATTATAATAAGATCCTAGATTGAAAGACACACACTGCAACCCCCCCCTCCCCCTACACCCACAAAACACACCAACAGAAGACACACGCACACCAATAACACATTCTGCTGGTCCCCTTTACACCAACAAAACACACAAGAGACACAAACCTTTGTCCTCACTCTCCTGTGGGGAGCTTTCTGTAGGCAGGGTGGGGGAGGAGTCAGTGCCTTGCTGATGCCTCCTGTCCAATCACATCCCCTGTCTGAGAGCTGATCTCATTCTTTGTGAATGAGAACTGAATGCGATTGGCTGAAAAACTTGGCAGGGTACCAAAAACGCCGGGTCTTACTGATTGGATAATGCCCAGAATTTTAACCAATCAGAGAGCAGGGATTTCAATAATGCCCAGAATTTAACAGCTTTAGCCTAAAATATAGTTTATACTAGCAACACTGTAATTTTGAGAGAAGAACAGAAATTTCAATCAAGTGTAACATTATGTTTAGATAGACAGTCTTACATTTCACCATCTGCATTCTTGGGCAAAGAAGTCAACCAGGTTTATACTGGATCCCTGAGACAAGAAAACAACCGAATTCACTATCATATTCTTCAGAACCATAATAAAAAACCTGTTTTAAACACAGATGTGCCGTGTCCATTTCATACAACACAACTTTGTCTCAAGTGACCATTCTTTATATGTATAAACAGCTGTTACCTTTTATCAGCTTAAAGGACTTTATTGAAATTTGAATGTTTGGAATGGTGTTGGAAGAAGAATGATTCTGTATGAAGCTGTTCTGTGGAATTCTGGAAGGCCTGCAATCTATCTCTGCATATAATATGCTGCATATTATATGCGTCTGTGCTAATCATAATACTTACACAAGTAATTTTTCAGGCAATGGAAACACAAAGTTGAAAGTCTGAGTTATTTATGACAATAGCCTGAAGCACACCAACACCTGCATTTCAAAAGAATTAAATTAGCAGAACTAATAATTCTAAATGGGTTTCATCTAAAAGTGGTGCTAGAGCATAAACAAACTAAGCGCTGGTCCTTGAAATGTGGATGAATTGTAGTTAGTAGCCCAGTGCGTGTTCAGGAATTTGATTTTCTTCAATTACACAGGAATATTCAAGTCGTACTTAAGTGATACATTTAGTGGGTTAAATCTTGATGATTGATGCCTTTAAAAATCCGAGTTATATAAGTACTGAGAAATCATTTTTGAGATCTTTACTTTTTTACATTGTCAATCATATCTGCTCCACCCTGATAATGAAATCAGATTCATCCATGCCCTGCCATACACCCAATTACAAAAGGGAACAGGCTAAAAGAATGGTAAAAACTAATATTAATAGAATAATTAAAGCCACGCTAAACGTAAAGTTTACAAACGTTTCCCTCACAGACTTAAAATATGTCTACTTGTCTACATTTTAAAGGCATCAACCATGTAGCTCTAACCTAATTAACATATCACTGTTAGTTAAAATTGGCTGTATGCCATTCTTCACCTGTAATGAAATCCCTTGGAAAATTCATATAATTGGAAATTGTTATGATTCCAAAGTGCCTTATTAAGACTAAAATTAGAACATGTTGTATGTTGTACATACACCTGCTGTACAGACCAAAGTCTCTGAATGTCTCTTCGCTATACCGTATGATCGTGGATGGCCCCACCGCCATCTCAAACCTAAGCTGTCAAAGATGGAGCTCCTCATACTTCATCCCAAGCCTGGCCCTACTACCCCCTTCTACTGTACATTACTGTTGGCAGTAATATCATACACACAGTATCACAAGTACGCTGCCTAGGGGTCACATTTGACTCCTCCCTTGCATTCTCCTCTCACATTTACAATGTAGCTATAACCTGTCATTTTTAACTATATAAAATTGCAAAGATATGCATTTTCCTCTGTCCCTCTGTCCCTCTACTGTCCCTCTACTGCTAAAACCCTAATGCAAGCCCTCCTTCGAGAGAGAGAGAGAGAGAGAGAGAGAGAGAGAGAGAGAGAGAGAGAGAGAGAGAGAGAGAGAGAGAGAGAGAGAGAGAGAGAGAGAGAGAGAGAGAGAGAGAGAGAGAGAGAGATATTTTATCCACACCCAGACCAAGGATTTTACGGTTGGATTTTGTATCTATTGAGAATTTCATTCCCCTACTAGGATCTGAACTCATTGAACCTTTTTCTGATTATAGTCATTGCATTTTGTGTTTGGTTGTGTTCTATATAGTGGGGTTTTAAGGGTATAGGGAAGTACCTTTTGTCCCTTTGGACTTGAGGGAACGGGCCTGAGGAAGGGGTTCTCACCCTGAAACGTTGTCCCCTTGGATACCCACCCACTACATACACACACCCCCACTTCCCCCCCCCCCTCCTCTCCTATTGTGTTATCTCTTCCCTTGTAAATTTGAATCCACATCACTATCCCTAGGGTCAATTTTTGTGTATTGCCTGCCGACGTGACATTATTCCAGGTTTATTGTATATTTTGCTAATCTTCATTAAATTCATTTTTTGGCATACACCGGTTTTGACATTTTTTTCCAATAGTCAGGGAGTGCTGGAGCATTTCAGTATATATATTGTATTGGGAGAAACTGGGATCCTCTCGCTGTTCCTTATTGCACCCTGCAAATAACATTACATGTATATTACATTCGCTTCAGTGTGCTGCCTATCATCTTTATTTTGTCGACTATTGTAACCTCTCACCTGTCTTCCCTACAATCGATCATAAACGCTGATGCTTGAATCACTTTATTCTCTCCTAAATCTGTCTCAGCATTTCTCCTGCTGAAATCCCTTTCCTGGCTTCATATTAAATTCTGTATCACATAAAATTCTCCCCCTCACTTTTAAGGCTATATTCTCTTCTGCCCCTCCTTACATCTCAGTCCTAAGTTCTCGCTAAACACCTGCCCAACTCTTCTGTTCTGCTCAGGAATGTCTTCCGTCTACCCTTTTTTGTATCTAAAGCCCTCTCCCGCCTAAAACCTTTCTCACTCACTTCCCCACACCTCGGGAATATCTGTCCCATCAATATTCAACTGGCACCCTCTCTCTCCACCTTTAGGACCTTTCTTAAAACACACCTCTTTAACAAAGCAACCAGCTCCGCTGGTTGATACTATACATCTCAGATGCACTGACCTTGACCCCTTGCAGACACTTACCATAACACCCTCCTTCTGTCTCTGTAAATTCTCCCTAATTACTACTTAAACTGTAAGCTCTAAGGGTCGCTATTCCCACTATGTGCAATATAATCATGTCACGTAATACCTGCTCAGTAATCAGTAATACCTGCTCTGAAGCGCTATGTACCTGGATGGTGCTATATAAATAAAGATATAATACATACAGTACATATGTATATACATATTTATTTATATGTTGTAACTACTGTGCCATATGATAGCAACATGTATTTCATCAACAGCAAGTGAAATGGGTTGTATATTCCTAACACTATCAAAGATACAATATTTTAAAATATATAGTTGTATTTTCAGAGTTTTCGTTTAGCAAGCATGGGTATCAGTTTGTCCATACTCCAGAGACCTGAGTGTCACTGCAGGTTGGAGATGAAGCCAAGCCATTCCAAAGCTTAATTGACATTGGTGTAACAATATTTGTCATGTTACAAATCTTTCATATTGACTGAAATACCTGCAAGTGAAAATAAATGTGGACACCTCTCTTTAGACATCTGGTAGTCAGTGGTTGTTGAGATATCCAGAGTGAGACTTTATAAAACAGATTTGTTATGACTCAGAAAATGTTGTTTAAGAGTGAAATATTAAATGGGGTTTGTAAGTGTTGGCAGAGTCTTGTGAGAAGCTGTCAGCTGTCCATTAGAAAAGACAATTCATGTTTTCTCTTCTTTACACTATCTGAATTTATACCAACATAGTACTTAAAATGTCATTCACTCTTAGGTTGAAAAAAAGTTAGGTCATTGTTGCCATCCTAATACTGCAGAATCCATGTAACTTTTTTTTAATGTTATGATCTTCGCTATATGACAATGATACAGAGGACATGCACTAGTCTAAGATCTTCCTCAAATTCTTCCAGCGCTCTTCCTTATGTCATCTTTAGTCATGCTTCTTCTTTGTTGATCAACTTAAGTTTGGAGGAATTATTATAGAGTTGCTTTGGATGAAGGTACGATAACAACTGAAGTATGCATCTATGCTTTTATATTCACTTAGATTTTTTTTTTTGGTAGAAATCAAATTAATGCAAATGATAAGACAGAGGAAAGTTAATGTGCATTTGATGAAGCAGAACAAGCGAAAATCAAATATCAAACCTTACACAGTCTTGCATCCTATGGTCTGATGAACATGTGCTTAGTACTACTTCTAGTTCAGTGATAATACTTTAATCTAAAAGAGCTCTTTTATTTTATGCTTGTTTATCATACTTGTACATTCTTCTATTGTTTCCTGAATTTTTTATGGTCTGTATTTAAGATCATTCTTCTTCCCAGGGAAGCATTAGCCCCATTCAGGAACACACACAGCATATTGACTAGGGTCCTGAATATGTTTGTGGGGTCCAATATACTGTAGTACTAAGGGAAAGCTTCAGTACCAAGGACCGCTACTACTGCATACTGTACTGTACTTGATGTGTGTGAGTTCTATTCCCTTACACTTGGTGTTGTCACTTCCATCAGACTCTATAAGCCTGATCAAACTTAAATGGGCACAAAGTTCAGTTCCATACTAAGCTAATGCAATTTCTGCCCCTCTACTCTACCCCAAGCCTGTCACATTTTCAATCATCTCTCTAATTTCCCAAATCCTATCCCTGTCTCTGCTCATTGTCCGATTTATGTAGGTGTATGTGTGTGTGTGTACAGTATGTATGTATATATATATATGTGTATATATATATATGTACAGTTGTGAGAAAAAGAAAGTACACCCTCTTTGAATTCTATGGTTTTACATATCAGGACATAATAATAATCATCTGTTCCTTAGCAGGTCTTAAAATTAGATAAATACAACCTCAGATGAACAACAACACATGACATATTACACCGTGTCATGAGTTAACAAAAATAAAGCCCAAATGGAGAAGCTACACAGTTTGTGTGAAAAACTAAGTACACCCTTAAAGCTTCCATAGGAAGATGCTAAGTATCAAACAGGTGCTGCTAATCAAATGCCCTTGATTAATTGATCATTAGCAAGTGTGACCACCTCTATAAAAGCCAAAGTTTTAGCAGTTTGCTGGTCTGGAGCATTCAGGTGTGTGTTAACACAATGCCAAGGAGGAAAGACATAAGCGCAATGATCTTAGAGAAGCAATTGTTGCTGCCCATCAATCTGGGAAGGGTTATAAGGCCATTTCCAAACAATTTAAAGTCCATCATTCTACAGTGAGAAAGATTACTCAAAAGTGGAAAACATTCAAGACAGTTGCCAAACATCCCAGGAGTGGACTTCCCAGCAAATTCACCCCAAGGTCAGACCGTGCAATGCTCAGAGAAATTGCAAAAAAAACCAAGAGTTAAATCTCCGACTCTATAGGCCTCCGTTAGCATGTTAAATGTTAAAGTTCATGACAGTACAATTAGAAAAAGACTGAACAAGTCTGGTTTGTTTGGAAGCCTCCTTTCTAAAAAGAACATGGCAGCACAGCTTAGGTTTGCAAAGTTGAATCTGAACAAACCACAAGACTTCTGGAACAATGTCCTTTGGACAGACGAGACCAAAGTGGAGATGTTTGGCCATAATGCACAGCGCCACGTTTGGCAAAAACCAAACACAGCATATAAGCACAAACACCTCATACCAACTGTCAAGCACAGTGGTGGAGGGGTGATGACTTGGGCTTATTTTGCAGCCACAGGAGAGAAGGATACTGTCCTGCGCTCCGGTTATTGGTCTCGGCACACGTGGGTGTCAGTACAATCACTGGTGGATGGAGGAGGGTGCAATATGGGACCTCTAGCTAGATCTGAGCTGGGAGGGAAACCCCTTACCTATAGAAACTCTCCGAACTGGGTCCTGCTCTCCTCTGCTCTCCGGTGTCCTGCGTGCAGCCTTCTGAGATGTAGAGAAGGAAGAAAGAAGATCCGGCGCCACTGCATGTGACAAGCATCCAGGCCACTTCCGGGTTAGTAGAAAAAACTTTATTGGCACATCACAAAGACAAGGCTACACCACGATCTCCCCCTCAACGCGTTTCACGCTATGGAACAGCGCTTTGTCTTGGAGTGGGGAGACGTGGTCTGAGCCTGTACATTTAAATAAAAAAGCCCGCGAAAATCAGACTAATTGGTTAACCCCTTGGTGTCCATGCCCTGAAGTAACTGACAGCATAAATAAAATCATACTTAGATAATCTCTTGTTGTTAATAGGGAACATCAATGAATTCCTCATATCCTAAAACAACATGAATAGAACAATATCTAAATTAGTTAAGCTGTAGTAGGGTACAATGGTACCTGGGGTATATAAAAAACCGTCACAATATTATCCTGGGGTGCTGACAACTTTGGCATTAAGAAATGTAATATAGAACCTCAGCATAGTTAAACCATAATGAAAGGTAACTGCATCTACTAAATCTCAATGTTATACTACTACAACAAATTGAGAATTTAAGGAACTAAATCATAATGAATTGTGTCAAATAATATAAGCAAAGGAGGGGGGAGGAAAAGGGGGGGGGAAGGGGGGTAAAGGTGGGGGGGAAGGAGGTGGGAGGGAGGGGAAGGGGGAACATAGGCAAGAGGAATACATGTTGATAGGACTATAGATCATTTAAAAATGTAATAAATGCATAAAACGAATTAAACAGCAAAACTGAATGATACACAAGATCTTATAAGAAACAACGCAGATCCCATTCTACATTAAGTCCATTGGGTTGCAGTGTATTTAACATAAAGATCCAATGTGCTTCTCGTTGGTGCAGAATTTTAATCCTATCTCTTCCACGCGGAGGTAACGGAATATGCTCAAGAGCTATACACTGTAAGGATCCCGCCGAACCGAATGGACAAGTGTTGAAATGTATTGATACTGGGTGCAGCATGTCTTTATTACGTATCAGCCTCAGATGCTCCAAGATACGAATCTTAAGAACTCTGCTAGTTAGGCCAACACATTGTTTGCTGCATTTGCATATCAATAGATAAATAACAAATTCAGTCTGACAAGAAATGAATGATTTAATTTTAAATCTACGTGTCTCATCATGGTTAAAGAAATGTGTAGATTTTCTCATGTCAGGACAGATTTTACATCGTCCACACTTATATGAACCCTGTAGTTTGGGAAAAAGAGAAAACATGTTCCTAGATGACCTATTGAGCTTTAACATACTTGGTGCTAAAGAGTTCCCTAATGTAGCCGCTTTATTGAAGACCACGCGAGGGCCAGTGCAAACCATTTTATGAATCATGGGGTCTAGGGATAGTGTACCCCAATGTTTCTGTATTATGGATTTAATTGCACTGGCTTGCTCACTGATGTACCCTACTTTATTACGGGATACAGTGAGCAAGCCAGTGCAATTAAATCCATAATACAGAAACATTGGGGTGCACTATCCCTAGACCCCATGATTCATAAAATGGTTTGCACTGGCCCTCGCATGGTCTTCCGTAAAGCGGCTACATTAGGGAACTCTTTAGCACCAAGTATGTTAAAGCTCAATAGGTCACCTAGGAACATGTTTTCTCTTTTTCCCAAACTACAGGGTTCATATAAGTGTGGACGATGTAAAATCTGTCCTAACATGAGAAAATCTACACATTTCTTTAACCATGATGAGACACGCAGATTTAAAATTAAATCATTCATTTCTTGTCAGACTGAATTTGTTGTTTATCTATTGATATGCAAATGCAGCAAACAATATGTTGGCCTAACTAGCAGAGTTCTTAAGATTCGTATCTTAGAGCATCTGAGGCTGATACGTAATAAAGACATGCTGCACCCAGTATCAATACATTTCAACACTTGTCCATTGGGTTCGGCGGGATCCTTACAGTGTATAGCTCTTGAGCATATTCCGTTACCTCCGCGTGGAAGAGATAGGATTAAAATTCTGCACCAACGAGAAGCACATTGGATCTTTATGTTAAATACACTGCAACCGAATGGACTTAATGTAGAATGGGATCTGCGTTGTTTCTTATAAGATCTTGTGTATCATTCAGTTTTGCTGTTTAATTCGTTTTATGCATTTATTACATTTTTAAATGATCTATAGTCCTATCAACATGTATTCCTCTTGCCTATGTTCCCCCTTCCCCTCCCCCCTTTTCCTCCCCCCCTGTTCCTCCCCCCTCCTTTGCTTATATTCTTTGACACAATTCATTATGATTTAGTTCCTTAAATTCTCAATTTGTTGTAGTAGTATAACATTGAGATTTAGTAGATGCAGTTACCTTTCATTATGGTTTAACTATGCTAACTATTACATTTCTTAATGTCAAAGGTGTCAGCACCCCAGGATAATATTGTGACGGTTTTTTATATACCCCAGTTACCATTGTACCCTATTACAGCTTAACTAATTTAGATATTGTTCTATTCATGTTGTTTTAGGATATGAGGAATTCATTGATGTTCCCTATTAACAACAAGAGTTTATCTAAGTATGATTTTATTTATGCTGTCAATTACTTCAGGGCATGGACACCGAGGGGTTAACCAATCAGTCTGTTTTTCGCGGGCTTTTTTATTTAAATGTACAGGCTCAGACCACGTCTCCCCACTCCAAGACGAAGCCAGGTCCATAGCGTGAAACGCGTTGAGGGGGAGATCGTGATGTAGCCTTGTGTTTGTGATGTGCCAATAAAGTTTTTTCTAGTAACCCGGAAGTGGACAGGATGCTTGTCACTTGCAGTGGCGCCGGATCTTCTTTCTTCCTACTTTGCAGCCACAGGACCTGGGAACCTTGCAGTCATTGAGTCGACCATGAACTCCTCTGTATACTAAAGTATTCTAGAGTCTTATGTGAGGCCATCTGTCCGACAGCTAAAGCTTGGCCGAAATTGGGTCATGCAACAGGACAATGATCCCAAGCACACCAGCAAATCTACAACAGAATGGCTGAAAAAGAAAAGAATCAAGGTGTTGCAATGGCCCAGTCAAAGTCCAGACCTCAACCCGATTAAAATGCTGTGGCTGGACCTTAAGAGAGCTGTGCATAAACAAATGCACACCAACCTCAATGAACTGAAGCAATGTTGTAAAGAAGAGTGGGCTAAAATTCCTCCACAATGATGTGAGAGACTGATAAAGTCATAAAGAAAACGATTACTTCAAGTTATTGCTGCTAAAGCTATTAGCACAAGCTATGAACAAGCTATTGAATCATAAGGTATACTTAGTTTTTCACACATGGCTTCTCCATTTTGGCTTTATTTTTGTTAAATAAATCATGACACGGTGTACTATGTCATCTGTTGTTGTTCATCTGAGGTTGTATTTACCTAATAACTCCTCCTGATTGGCTGCTGCTGGGCAAGGCAACCAATAAGGCTTAGGACATGGTGATATGAAGAGCGCTGGGCAGCGCTGACGCTCATGCTCTCCTGCTCAAGAAGAAGATTTTTCGTGTCCCTGCATGAGCGTCAGCGAGCGCGCTTGTGTGCTGGGCGGGAAGCGGAGCGGGAGGCGGGGCTAGAGCTCCACGTCACGGCGCCGACGTCACGGACTGCCATTAGCTTCTGACAGTCACGTGACCGGCCCTGCACTTCCCTCAGCGGGAAAACTAAAATTGGTCTGTCGGCTGAAATTCCACACGCCTCTGCACGCCTGCGGAAGCGTGCGGAAGCGCCGTCTAAAGCCGCGCTGATAGGGATAATGTTTCCCCTCAGCGCGCCTCAGCATAGTCTTTTTGACCATGTCTGAGGCCTAAGGATGGAGAAAACTACCCAGCTCTCTTTCTGCTCGGGGAAATACCCCCTACTGTTAGAAATATGCCCTCCCCCAAATTCTGCTGCCCTAGGCCGTTGTCTAGTTGGCCTAATGGTTGAGCCGGCCCCGCATGCACATTTGCACTATTCTCTGACCACATTGCTTATATAGATCACCATACATTAAACAGTTACAGTGTTTTTTATTTGATAGATATGTTGTCACATTCACAGTCTTGTCCCACTCACTCCCCCTCACATCTCCTTAATGTCTAGGCCACCTTTGCATTTCAAAAGAGAATAGCCTTCTACAGTATGTCTCTACTGTTAATTTTCACACCTGGCTACATGCTTCTACCTCATCTTATTTCACACTTCCTATCTACATCCATTGTAACCAGATATCACTCTTACATACACTGTATATTATATTGTGTTTCTGTATTTCTGCCATACCTGATGAAGGACCCTGATACGTTTGAAAGCTTGTAACATTTCAACTACTTGTTGGTCCAATAAAAGATATACCCCCTACTCCATCTCCCTCCTTTGTTACTACATAGAAGATAGGATCAACATGGCTACTCACCCTTCTATGTTCTCGTATGTTTACCAAAAAGCTGCACGTTCCAGGGCTATAACCTACAACAATTCTACATAATATACAGTACATTATGTTATTGGACAAACTTTATTGAATCAGTATATCTTCCTGAGAACAAAACCTATACAATTCAAAGCATTATACAATGGAGCTCTCTAATACCATGTCTCATGCTACAGTATTTAGATGTAATTATACATTTTTGGATGAGCACACGTGGTGTACAAATGCATATTGCAGTGTTTTTATATTTATAAGTTATCCCATGGATTGTTTTCACTTACAGTAGAGGCAACTATTATTCGAACAAAAACCAGTGGCAATTCCCCCAAAAAAACAGGAAACACCCAGGTACATTCTGAATACATGCCTTAAACTTTCCTTAAACTAGCCCCAGCATTTCTGCATTGATTAATGGCCTATCAGATTAACAGCGGGGGTCCCTGGCAGTCCCATTCAAACTGAATTGGAATGCCAGGGATCCCTGCTGTGTTAATCCTATGGGTCGTTAGTCAATGCAGAAATGCCTTAAACGTGCCTCAAACTAGCCCAGAACATACCCAGCACATACCCAGCACATACCCAGAATGTAACCCGGCTAGTTTACAGCAAATGTTAGAATAAACGTTGCCTCTACTGTAATTGTAATTCAAATACACAGTGCTATTTTAATTTTTGGTTCCTACACTTTTCAATAGATATCCAAGTTGTTTACAGGCACATTCAAAAGCAACAGAAGCAACACAGTTAATCAATACTATCAGCTGAACATGCTGCTTAGTTCTTATCAGCTCAAGCACTCTGTCAGATATAAAGTTGTTTCTTACTCCAGAGCTTTTTGTGCTCTACAAATTTGCTTGAATGTTTTTTTAACCATAGGGGAAAAGCTAACTTACGGATTACCTTTTTCCTGACAAGAAGCAGCAATGGCTGTTTTGACCAGTTTTTATAGCAAATATCTGAAATGTAGTAGTCGAATCCCTAACAGTAGCAGATGAGGGGTAGACTAGGAAATATCAAAGGAGTACAAGATTCTCAGTAGAGGTGGACGATTCTGCCCAAATTCATTTCCCGAATTTTCTCGCTTTTCCTCCCCCAAAATCCAGTTCGCAGTCTAAAATCCGCAAACTGATTTGGTTGGTTTTAATTCATCTGGATTTATCAAAACTGCAATTGGAAACAATCCGTTGATGGATTTGTTGAATCCAATCCGACGATTGAGCAACTCATTGGTGGATTCTAAAAAATCCATCAACGGAATGCTGAATCCATTGATTAAATTCTACAAATCCGTCCATGGGTTGCAGAATCCGCAGAGTGTATTGGCAATAATAATAAAAAATCCGCAAAATGCGAATGACCCTTTTTGAGATTGATCTGCTGAAATCCATGGACCAAAGCAATTTACTGATTGTGACAGTGAAGAGGTAGCCAGGCTCACTAATAAAGGTTAAGCCCATTTGGTTACCTCTGATCCATGTTTTGGGGTTCAAGAGTGTCAGCTCTTGGACCCAACTGTTGTAAAAGCATTGCCTGTAATTATGCGACTCACCACTAGGGGTCCCTTCTTCAGCACAGTCCAGTAAGGTAAATGGGGCATAGGGATGTGAGGTGTCCGTGAAACAGTCAAGGGGTCCCTAGGTTAATGGGATACCCAGTGGGTCCCTAGGTTAATGGGATACCCAGTAAATACCCAGGTCAGCCAGAACCAGTATGGAGGTTCTGGGGGGTACTCCAATCATGTATAAAGTTGTGAGGGGACTTTAAAAAGTCCAGCCCTAAGTTTATTGTATAGAGTGTGGGAATACAGTATGGCTAGTAAGAAATAAAGTGCAGCTTCTTATTCTATTTCCCATAACCCACAGACTTATGATATTTTTAAGTGTATAAAGTTTACCCCAGTTAGTGTCAAGGTGTCCCAGGGCCTGTATTGGGTGTGTGGGTGCCCCAACCGAATATGAGGTTCCCCAAAATGTATGCTGTAATAAAGTATGATTCATAGGGTGTTATACTGTATGTATAAAAATCCATGCAGTCAGCCAAAGAATTTGCATAGGAGACATGATGTCTGCCTAGTCATCTGGCTTCAAAGGGAATCCAGGATTTCGAGGTGTCGGGCCATTTGGTTGCAAGGAGGGGCAGAGGAAAAGGCCCCAACAGTTCTTTCAGACTCTGCGGAGTCTTCCCTGCAGATAGCCATGCCCCTTTCTCTGACATCATCAGCCAGATGAGCTCTGCTCTGATTGGCGGCGGAGACATTTCTCATGCTTTGGATTGGGCTATAATATTTTTTGAATGAAACTCAAGAGGTATTAAAACCCCTTGTGTCCCTTGTGTGGACACAAGGGACACAAGGGATTATAACCCCTTGTGTCCATTAGATAGGTTGTTGTTGTGTGTTTTCCAAGTGTTCTCTCAAGGTTCTAAAGATTCTCAAAGTTTTCTCCTGATTCTAGGATTCTAAATTTCAAGTCTCCAGCAAGAAAAAGGCTGCTTCAGCTAAAGCCGCATGAAATATTTTCTGTCCTGTTCTTGCAACTGTTATCAGGGGGAAATCCTTATTAGGATTCCCTGCACCTAGAAGAGTCTAGCCTTTTACCCCAGTCCCAAGTAAGTGTGTTTTTTGCCTGTAGTTTGTGTATCATTGTGTGTATGCCTCTTCTTGTGAATAAATTTACACTTTATTTCATTATCTTGTTTTGCTCAATGTATGATCCGGATAAAAAGGTGTAAATTGCCTGGTCTCCTGTGACACTGATCCACCGTGGATCCAAATCCACCCCCAAAAATGCCCATCTCTAATTCTCTGCTCAGTCTGATGCCTTAGTAAACTATTGGGAAGCCCTTTATTTGTAGTCAACAGCCAGAAGCCCTGCTTTCCAATATTTTTCCAGACTTTTTATCTCACCCTTCTACTAAAAATAATGGCAGATTCCATTAATTTATGGTATAAACAGGAGTGTCGCCTTCACTAATAAAAAAAAAATAGACATATACCATTACTTCTTTAAAGACATAAGAATATGTCATTTCACAGCACTGAAGGTGAAAACAAAACAGAATTTGAATAGAACTTAACATTACCACTTTCATAAAGATTTATTTACATGTTTAACACTTCCCTAACCATCATTGTAAATGTTTTCTTTGTCATAATTTATCACTCAGCACCAATCAACTTTTTAATTGTTGCATAATTCAAATATGAATTAATTTAGGTACGATCCCTATTACTGTAGCTCCTGTTCAAAATAACAGGTACGGTATTCCATAATATTTGTGGTTTTACGGTCTGTAATGGTGTGGAGATGTGCGAAACTTTCACATGATGTCATGAACCATAAAAAAGTTGCCCTTTTAAAGTCTCAAAAAAAAATCCACAGCGGAGTCCGAGGTCGCAAGCAATTTGCCAAGCATTACGGCAATGTGCATTGAAATTTTGTTTAATATGCTGATTTGTGAAATGCTCTAAAATTGCTAAATTCGCTAAATGCTGAGACTATAAATAGAACGCATACACCAGGTTTTTCTCACTGTTCAGTGATATTTGTTGAAAGCTTACTAGTTTGGCAACATAATTAGTCTTTTGAGGCTTGGCAAAACTTCTCTAATAGAATCGAATTTGGGGGGAAAAAACACTTGAAGGGTTGCGAATGCACTTTGGGTAGTTTCACACATTTCTAATGGTGAGACCACTAGCCGTTTCTGCCACCTAATTCCTAAATTTGTTTATGTGGGTGTCCATAGCCGCATAAACCAGATTGCTCTTATACTTTCAATTTTGCATATAATTAATGGTTGTCATGCAAATTGATAACTTTTATTCTAGATTACTATGTCCCGTCACATTAACCTGCAACTCAGTGCCTTCCCATCCATGTTTCATTGCCAAGCTTTGCTACCTCAGTCACGTTCCGTACTCCAAAGCCCTCATGCTGTGCTTCTGCTTCTTCACACAACATCAAACAAAGTAAGATTCACAGTTGGGGATTCTCTCATGACGGCGGAAGATGGAAAGTGCTTTGACAAATAGGAGTATTTGTTATGGGTATCCAGTACTCAGATTTATCAGATATTTTGTGGGGGACTGGAAACAAGTTGATGAACCTACCAGCTCCTACATTGAGCACATAATTCACCTGACCACTATGAACAATCAATTGTAATTAGAGGTCTAATATTACTGAAACATTTTTGATGATAGCTAAATGCAAGAATATACAGTATGATTACACAATTTGGAGCTATACACTGCATCACTATATATCTATGTGTGCTCATTTGCATGTCATTTCCCAGAATCCCTTGCTGCAGTGGAAGTGCTGTGTGCTGGGTGATAATGGTGAAAGGCGGGGTTGCAGACCTGTCTAAGACATGCAAATGAGCATACATTAATATTACCATTTGCTTTATGCTTTGCAGTGGAGGGTTTTTGTCACTTTTTTTACCTACCATAACTTAACTAAGTATGGTAAAAGCTATCCTTGCTTAATTTTTGCACAGCCAGTATGACCAACCCCATTAAGGTTGAAATGGCTGTCTGTGGGTGGGTTTACTGGCTCTGCATCTTAACCCTGGCTGTGCTCAAAGCTGTAACTATGCAGCAAGCTTAAGCCTATAGGGAACCATGTGAATTGTTTTGAAGCAAAAGGTGGCACTGTGTGCTCATTTGCATGTCATTTCCCAGAATCCCTTGCTGCAGTGGAAGTGATGGGTGATAATGGTGAAAGGTGGAGTTGCAGACATGTCTAAGACACGCAAATGAGCATACAGTAATATTTCCATTTGCTTTATGCTTTGCTGTGGAGGGTTTCTGTCACTTTTTTTTATCCACCATAACTTAACAAAGATATATATATATATATATATATATATATATATATACATATATATACATACAAAAGCGCCAGCTCCATAGCATAATACTGTATACAGATTGCACAACATATGCACTGTCAATAAGACACATATCCATTCCTTAATTAACAAGCACACCAGGTTTAGCGCTACTTTATGCTCAGTTGCTAGGAAAGCATTATGGGGAGTAATGAGAAGAGCTGCTGTTAGCTTTGTGAAACCAATTCAGTTTGAAAAGCACGGTAATAGATGGTCGTTAGCTCAGGTGTGTATGGGGATGGGTAGGGGTAGACTGGACACTTGTATAGAATGCATAAAATGTAATAGGATCTGTGCAGCAGCTATAACTGACTTTGAAACAGAACTCATTGGCATGTTGCTCCTCTGTCCTGAGCCTGTCAGCTGTGCATTGACTCTTAAACCTAGTTTTAAGCTGATTAAGGCACACAGAAGTCAGTACGAAGTGAGGGCGTTTGCCTCTACTTGCTGATGTGTTTTTAATATGCTACATTAAAGTATATTGTATTTTTTTTAATCCCCTGGGACATTGTTACCTGTTCACTGTCTACAACAGGGGGGCTCCACTCCAGTCCTGAAGCCCCCACAACAGGTCAGGTTTTAAGGATATCCCAGCTTCAGCGCAGCTGGCTCAGTCTGAGCCTCTGATTGACACACCTGCGCTGAAGTTGGTACTGATTGAGTCACCTATGCTGAAGCAGGAATATCCGGAAAACCTGACCTGTTGGGAGGCTTGATGACTGGAGTAGAGCACTCCTGGTCTACAACATTAACTGAGTAGCCCATGACATTTTTGCATATTCACTTACTAAAGATGTAATGGTATATGAGGACTGGACCTTATATGGATCATAAAGCATTCAACTCAATCATTTAATTGGATGTACAGGCGTTACTCAAAATGGCGTCGGATAGCGAAGCATCGTAAAGCGAAACCCGTTTTCCCATAGGAACACTGTTTAAATCAAACATTCCGTTCCTGAAGGCATTTTTAATGCTAAAATACACAGAAAATGTTACTCATGCAATAAGATATGCAGCACACACATCGATTATGATGGAAATATTATATGTATTGATTTCAGAACTGTAAAATAAAACTATAAAAATAAAACTATGCTGCATTCTGTACAGAAATGTACATGAGCAAAAGAAAACCCATCAATTATTGGAGGAAGATGATTGGGGGGGGGGGATCTTCAACAGACAACGGACTTTTTGGAGGTGATGTAGGTGGAGTTGAAGGTTTCGGCCTTTTGAAGAATCTCTTCATTGAAGTCTGGACAGATCCTTTCCTTTTCTGCATGTAGATCTCTCTATAGCAGCTGATTTGGTTAGACACCCCACGACTGACTGTTGAACTCCTTTCAATGTTAGGGTAAATGTCCTGAAATATGGCCAGTGCGCTATCAATGTGCTTGAATGCCGCAGCCAACATTTTGGTTGACAATGATTTAAGTGGCTGTGCCACATCAGCAGATTGGTGGGCCTCCTCTTCAGAAATTGTTTGCTCTTCTAATTGCATGAGGTCTTCATTGCTCAACTCGTTAGAATGTGAGGCGAGCAACTCCTCAATATCCTCGGTTTCCACCTGCAAGTTGAGATCTCTGGCCATTTGCACAACAGTTTCTGTAACCTCTGCAACAGTCTCTGTAAGGCTTTGGACATCAGACACAAAATCAGGGCCCAAATTACGCCAAACTCCATTTAAATTGGATTGTTTCACCTCATTCCATGCCTCTCCGATGTTTCTTACTGCATGGAGAATGTTGTAACCCTTCCAAAATTCTTTTAAGGTTGGACCACCTTCCACATCAGTTGCTCTGATGGCCTGGGCAAATCTTCGCCTAAGATAGTAGGCCTTGAAGGAAGCGATAACCCCCTGGTCCATCGGCTGTATCAATGAGGTGGTGTTGGGGGGCATGAACACCACCATGACGTTTGGATGATGGTCATCCAGGTACACGGGATGGCCAGGAGCAATGTCCAGGAGCAGCAATGCTTTAAAATCGAGGTTCTAGTTCATGCAATATAATTGCACAGCTGGAATAAATTGATGCGGGAACCAGTCCTCAAAAAGGCTCCCTGTTACCCATGCCTTACAGTTGGACTTCCAAATCACTGGAAGTGTGTTCTTTGCATAACCCTTGAATGCCCTAGGGTTTTCTGCATGATAAACAAGCAAAGGTTTTAGCTTGAAATCACCTGCAGCATTTGATCCAAGCAGAAGAGTCAGCCTGTCCTTTGCAACTTTAAACCCAGGCATTGATTTTTCCTCTTTTGCAATGTAGCTTCTACTGGGCATTTTCTTCCAGTAGAGCCCAGTCTCATCAACATTGAACACTTGACGTGCGCAATAGCCACCGTCCTCTATTATTTTGGCCAATGTAACAGGGAAGGTTTTAGCTGCCTCCTCATCAGCACTAGCAGCTTCACCGATCACTTTAATGTTATGCAAGTTTGCCCTCTCTTTAAACCGCATAAACCAGCCCCTACTTGCAGTGAAAGTTTTCTCAGTGGTCCCTTCTCCATGCTGTTGCTTAATGTCCTCATACAGACTCAAAGCCTTGGCCTGAATTAAGGCTAAACTAATAGGCACATGACGCTGGGATTGATCTTCCAGCCATATGATGAGGAGTTTTTCTACTTCAGCAATATGCCCAGCACGTTGCCTTATTGTTGTACCTTGCATAGGTGCTGAGCCCTTGATCTGTTCCAAGATTCTTGGCTTGTGTTTGATTATTGTCACAATTGTTGTGCGAGGTATATCCAAGGCACGTCCAATTTCTGTGTTCGTCTCTCCTTTCTCAGAGCGCTTTATTATGTTTTGTTTGGTCTCCAAAGTAATAGATTTTCTATTCCTTTTTGGAGTAACAGCACTTTGCTGTTAAAATACACCACCAAACCTTCACACAGACTGTTCAGAATGATTTCCCTAGCCTGCAGTCTTCTGATTGGACATTTGTAGCAATTTTTAAAGCGTCGTAAGAGCGTCGGATAAGCCGTTCGGGTGTCGTAAAACGGGCCATGGGGATGCATTGACTAGCGTCGGATAAGCCGTTCGCCGTGAAACGAAATGTCGTAAAACGAGGACCGCCTGTATACTGAATGTCTTGAACAGAGACCACTTCTGACTTCTATTTATTTATTACTCTCCTCCCACTTCCAAAAGGAGGTCATTGTAGTTTTAGACAACAACAAAACCAATCTCAGTAGAAAGTACATAGGTGTTTAATATACAGTAGAACAAAACCCATATTTAAAAACGTAAGGCCCTGCCACTACAGTACATATTTACTAAGACACTTTCTAGCACCCAGTGGATAGGCCTGAAGGTGTCTAATAGCACAGCTCTTGGTGACTAATAGCAATAGCACTTAGTGAATATGGCTCATAATCATTGATACATTTGTTTGTGGTTTTTTTTACCCATTATGTGCCAGTTCTGCAGATAGGAGATGAACAGCCCACAAGGAAATCGCTCATTGGTATGAAAAAGTAATAGTGTTGTGATTGAACATACAAGAAATTATTTTAAGTCCACTTTATTGTTTATTGTATATATTATTTGTAATCTAGTAATACTGTAACAAAGACAGAAGCTTATTATTAAAAAAATAATAATAAGTTATTGCTTTTTATAACGTGGGTGCTGTATTTAAGAAATAGTGGTACTTATGTTCATTAGTACCATTACACCTTAACCACTGAGGAAGCTAGGAGCTACCTCTAATTTGAATGTGTACAGAGAATGGGATAATGGGATTGTGAGTTATCCCAAAATGTTACCATGTGGAATTTAAGAAGGCTGTTGAACTGTAATGCTGCCTGTGTTGATTAAAACTGAAGTCTTTATCAAGGCTATGACCACATAATTACCTTGAAATTATTATCTCATCTAAGTTGAGCTGTGCAGATTCCCATATTTGGGTCTTACAATATTTAGAGGATGATCTCTGCAAAGCACAGTCCTGGTGCTTTGCTTTTATTTTCTGAAATCATATTGTTTCAATTACATTTCTATATTGAACTGAGAAGTACTTAACCCTTTCACTGATTTAAAAAAAAATGCTTTGTTAAAGCATTGTTGGCCAATCTAGCAACCGACGGGTTACGCAGAGGACTGTTGGTTGAGTGACTTCCAAAAGAACTGATTCAAGGAGCAATGTTTTTGAGAGCGCTGCCAGTCTCCACGCTGAGAATCAGGTTTTTCCTCTTTCCATGACACATACAATGCTGACATCTGGTACAAAAAAATTGGAAGTGACAGCATGGGTACATTATGTGTCAGTCCAATGCTGGAACAATTATCTTCCATTCGGTGATTCTTTCTTCAGCGTCATTCACACAGCAAATATGAATTGGCTCTCCAGTCGGACACCCTATCTCTGCCAGGTTATTGAAACATTGTATTGTAACCCTTTCGCTGCTGTAGCCTAAGTCCCACCAATACTTTGCATTACCAATGTCAACCTGTAAAGCTGGACTCTAACGATGCTGTGCAATATACTGTAGAAACACGATGGGATGAACATACAATGACATTTGTAATTATATTATACCAAAAGAATGGAGAAGAAGTTAACCTTTCTACTGGGCCTATTATGCATACATGTCAGATACCACCAGATTTTCAGCAGATTAAACCAGTCCAGGCTTGCAATGCCTTTGACTTGAACACTGTTTTGGAGCACTTTAATGGCAACAGTCTGAACCCTATCTACTTTACTGTGTAATAGAGAGAAAATTAACTACTGTATTTACCAAGGGCCTACGTCAGAAAGCATTTACAGCCCATTGACTTAAGGCACATCACATCATATTCACGTACAGCTTGGGTCACTTAGTAGATATGTTGCAAAATGCCTAAACACTTCGGTTGCTCCAGTGGTCTCAATTCTCCCAGTCACAAATAGCAGTAAAAGCATCCTGATTGCCATTTGGATTGTCACCTGGATTTAGATTTTACAAACAGGTCCAGCCAATCTTATGTTTTGGAACTTTAAAATCCCAAACTGTCATACAGTTTCATGCTCTACGAGAATACTTCAGCTCCAAGAACAGATTTGCCTTTTGCACTCTTCCAAATTGATGCCACCTGGATCACCTTGGAAAAACTAGAACCACAATTCAAAATGATTCCTGGTAGTTAAGATCAATGGAAAAAATAAAATATGCAGCGTTTACACATCATAATATTTTTTCAGGACTTTTATATATACATGTAACGGTCATATCACCCCACCCAATCGCATATACCGCGTGCGTGGAGGGAACATGCAATGTTACCAAGGGGTGCGTGGTGCAATACCTGTTGGCTCACAGAAGGCTGAGCATCCGCTAAGGGAACCTGGGGCAATGTATTACAATACTAATGATGCAGCGCCTCCACCTGCGATGGCTCCCACCAGAGGGGAAGTAGTTCCTCGCAGGACAATACACAATGACCACACAGACAGCTCTATATAACTATTAACTTTACTACATGCAGCAACTTATCACATTACATCTCAACACATGCGCCACGGCGGACGCTAACCACTCTAGGCGTCACGGCGGACGCTACCACCTCTAGGCGTCACGGCGGACGCTACCACCTCTAGGCGTCACGGCGGACGCTACCACCTCTAGGCGTCACGGCGGACGCTAACCTCCCGCAGAGTGACCCCACCCTGTGTCCAGTAACCCCCACCCAAATGTCTTGCACTCCCAAAATCATATACCAATGTCTGCATATGTATGTGTGACTGCGCAGCCACTATGTCTGGTGATAGGCCTGGTTGGTGCACGTGAGTTGCAGGTTACCTGCCCGGGCTCCAGCCACGGGTACCGCGATATCACCGGAGTTCCGCCCGATCCGACGTTGTCCTCCACACCGCGTTGGGTGAATTCCAGCGCGGATAATATCACCTTAGTCCCAGGGTCTTTGATAGTGTTCTGAGCCCAGAACCCACCTCGCAGGGCCGCATGGCTTTAGCACTGTGTCCCTGACTAAGCTACCAATAAATGGGTCAGTGTCCCTATCTAGGGCCTGTCCCTATACTCCACAAGCTATTAAGTGGCTCAGGACCTAACTGGGGGCCTGGGGGCTGCTGGCCTAATGCAGAGGGTCACTGACCCCTGCATCCACCTCTTACCCCTAGCTGGTCCGGATCCTGACTGCCTGTGTCACTGCAAAACCCCGCGAAAAGTATATCTCCTTTCCCGGGCAAATCCCTCAGCCCTATTGGCTCCCTGGCGTCAGGTGTCTCTGCCCCTATGCACCCTGGGGGCTGGCCGTCTATCCTCACGCATGCGCGAGCTATCAGGGGCCTCCCGCGCTAGCTGGCATCCTGCGCATGCGCGAGCTAACTGTCATGGCGGCGCCCTGCTCCGCTAGCCGCCGGACCGGTGGCAACGCGATCGCGGCCTTAGCGACGGCCCGATCGCGTCCCCGGCAACCGGCCTGCTCGCCGCTCGCGTCCCCGGCAACCGGCCTGCTCGCCGCTCGCGTCCCCGGCAACCGCCCGACCCGCTTCCCTAGCAACCGGCCGCACAGCAACACCGCGCGCTCGCAACGGTGAAGGAGGAGGCGAGTGCGCGAGGGGGGGGGACAAGGGAGGGGGCAAGTGCGCGAGGGGGACCTGGCTACATCCTCCCCCTGGTGAAACTCCAACGTCCCCGCTTGGACCACATAACTTACTACTATACACAACCGTTATATAATAAAAATGCATCTGGTACGAATACAACTTAGCACATTGCATCAACTTTAAACAAGGTTACACAATTCTGTGAGCATCACAATCACGGATTGGATTTTGCTCCGAGACCACTGCTGAGTCTCATACTGGGGTGCCCCCATTTGATCATAGGTTACCCGAGTTGGAGGGTACCTGGCCCTTTGGCTCCTACGGAGTTGTTCTTCAGCAACTCCCTCTGGGGAGTAATAAGTACAGTCCTGAGGCTCAGCCTCGTCCCTTGAGGGGAGAAATGTCTCTGAACAGTCTCTGTTAGGCACAAAGCACGGGCTCTGTGGATCCAAAGGCTGGCCTGTTGGTGCCACCTTAGTAGGCGTTGGCCTATGGGGCCCTTTACCCGTAGCTCCTCCGGGAGATGCCCCTTCTGTGGAATAGTCCCTTTGAGAGGGTCCCTCCATAGGGTCTTCAGGAGTTTCAGAGTGGGTCTCGTTATTTACAGTCTCTTGACCCACCTCTGATAGATCGGACTCACCGTTGAGCGGTGTGGCCTGTATTTCTTCTTCTTCGCCTCCCACTTGGGGAATAGGGAGAAGGTGATTACGATGCCACACCTTTACCCGGCCGTCTGTGTCTTTGATGCGATAGACCGGGAGGCCGGGCATCTGTGACTCTACCTCATATACGCCATCTCTCCATCGGTCTGCCAGTTTATGTTTTCCGGGGACTCCCAAATTACGAAGTAACACAGCGTCCCCAGGACGTAACTCTCGATATTTGACTTTATTGTCGTATCGTCTCTTATTGCCAGCATTCAGTTTAGCTGTAGACTTCTCAGCCTGTTGGTAAGCTTGCTGCAAACTGTCCTTTAGCCTTTGCACATACTGGAAATGGGTAGCATTGTGTATCCCATCCGTTGAGACTCGAAGACGCACATCTACTGGGAGTCTTGCCTCCCGCCCAAACATGAGGAAGTACGGGGAGAACCCAGTGGACTCATGGCGAGTACAGTTGTACGCGTGTACCAACGTTTCTACGTGACGACTCCATTCTGCTTTCTGCGTTCCCTTCAGAGTTCCAAGCATGTCCAACAGGGTCCTGTTGAATCGTTCAGGCAAAGCATCTCCTTCGGGGTGGTATGGAGTCGTCCGGGACTTGGCGACGTTCAGCATTTTAAGTAATTCTCGGATCAGAGTACTCTCAAAATCTCGCCCTTGGTCGGAGTGAAGTCGGTTTGGAAGACCGTAATGCACGAAGAACTTTTCCCATAGAACTTTCGCGACCGTGATAGCCTTCTGGTCTTTTGTGGGGAAGGCCTGTGCATATCGGGTGTAATGGTCCGTGATGACCAGCACGTTACCGATGCCTCGGCTATCAGGTTCGATACATAAAAAGTCCATACACACCAAGTCCATCGGACCAGAACTCTTAAGATGGGCCATGGGAGCTGCTCTGGTAGGCAACGTCTTGCGTTGAATGCACCGGGAACAACGGCGGCAGTGTTGTTCCACCGCTTCCCTCATCTTGGGCCAGAAGAACCGGTCTCGGACTAGCCCAAAAGTCTTCTCTACACCTAGGTGCCCGTGTTCATCGTGTAGGGACTTCAACACCAGGTATTGTAAGTTCTTGGGTAGGACTAGTTGTCTCCTATCCGGGTGATTATGATATTGCACCACCCGATAGAGCAAGCAGTTGTCCACTTCAAATTTGTCCCATTCTCGCATGAGTAAGGCCACCAAGTCATTGGGCGCACGTTTCAGAAGGGCTGGGTTCCTTTTTTCAACGGCGTGCCGGATGATGCTAGTGAACGGATCTCGAATTTGGTAGTCTACCAGATCTTTCCACCGGAACACCTTGTCGTGCGTGAGGTGCATCCCTTTTGGGTCGCAGTAGGCGGCGGGGACAGCCTGCGACTGGCATCCCAAAGAGTCGATCACTCGTAACTCGGAGAAGGCCACTTGGTCATTAACTATGGCTGCAGTTTTACACATAGCCCGCACTCCGGGGCCGGGAAGTTCTTCCCATTCCTCATCATCGGGGGTAGCGAGTAGTCCTGGTCTTCGGGAGAGGGCGTCCGCCCCAATATTCAATGGCCCCGGCTTATACTTCAAGGAGAAGCTGTAGTTACTGAGGGCGGCCTGCCATCGGTGGCCTGCTGCATCTAGTTTGGCCGACGTATTGATGTACGTGAGGGGGTTGTTATCCGTCCTTGCCTCGAAGGTGACACCGTACAAGTAATCGTGGAGCTTCTCGGTGATCGCCCACTTGAGAGCCAGAAACTCCAACTTGTGGACGGGGTATCTCTGCTCACTGGGTGTCAAGCTTCGGCTGATGTAAGCTACCGGCCGCAGGCCCTCCGGGTGCTTCTGGTGCAGGACGGCGCCTAGTCCATTTAGACTAGCATCCACATGCAGGACGTAAGGCTGTTCGGGATCCGCATAAGCAAGTACAGGCGCTTCGGTCAGACACTTCTTCAGCTTCAGGAAGGCCTGCTCACACTCAGAGGTCCATTTGTCACCAAACGGTTGGCGGGCTGGTACAGCCTTCTTCCCGGTCTCGGAAGGGTATATCTTCAACAGATTGTTCAAGGGTTTAGCCTTGCTCGAGTACCCTTCCACGAAGCGGCGATAATACCCACAGAACCCCAGGAAGGATCGCAGCTCTGTGACGTTCTCTGGGCGAGGCCAGTTCACCACGGCCTCTACCTTGGCAGGGTCGGTGGCGATCCCTTTGGCGGACACGATGTGCCCCACGTAGGTCACCGAGGTATGGCAAAATCGGCACTTGTCTAGGGACAATTTCAACCCTTCGTTTCCCAGACGATCGATCACCTTAAACAACCGCTCTTCATGCTCTTCCAGAGTCCTTCCGAAGACGATGATGTCGTCCAGGTACACCAGGCACTCCCGGGGAATCATGTCCCCGATTGTCTTTTCCATCAAACTTTGGAACGTAGCAGGCGCCCCACATATACCTTGGGGCATACGGGTGAATTGATAGAATCCCAGGGGGCAGACGAAAGCCGTTTTCTCCTGGTCTTCCGCCGTCATGGGCACCTGATAGTACCCTGATCGGAGGTCCAGCACGCTAAACCAGTGACTCCCATTCAGCGCATTCAGGATCTCTTCAATGCGCGGAAGGTTGTATTGATCCGGGATCGTGCGGTTGTTCAATGTCCGATAGTCGATACACAGTCGTACGGACCCGTTCTTTTTCCGCACCACCACTATGGGCGACGCATAAGGTCCTCGTGATTCCGTCACAATCCCAGCGGTTTCCATGTCTTGGATGGCGTTCCTCACATCGTCCACATCCCGAGGGGCAAGGCGACGAGAACGTTCCCGGAACGGGGTGGCATCACTCATCCGAATGGTATGTTGGGCACTGCGGCTGCACCCCACATCCATCTCGCTCGTGGAGAACACATGTCGTCGTTGCATCAGCTGGGTGGTCAACCGTTTTTTCCACTCTGTGGACAGGGTCGATTCGCCGAAGTTGAAGTCCAGATCGACTATCCGCTCGTGCGCGGCCGCCGCCTTCACCTGAGGTGTGGCTCTCACCGGGCTGACCGGATATATGCATCCCAACTTCTGGTCGACATCAAACTCCATCGGAAAGGGGGAGAGATTCTGCACATATACGTGGGTTCGAATAGGGATCTTAGCCGTCCATTCCCTCACTTCGGGTAGTATTCTATACCCTCGCTGAACCTCTTCTTCTTCAGGTTCACTCTCCAGCGAGAACAGTTGGTCGTTCTGGTCTCGGTCGGGATAACAACACCAGACGGCCATCTTTTGCACTCCCCCTGGTAATATGGTCGTCAGTCCTCGTTGACGATTGTAGAGGTCCCCATGACGCTCCAATGCATACACCCGGTGGCATTCTTCTCGTAAGATGGGGTCTAGGAGCGAATCGGCCAGCGGCAACTCGTTGGTCTCTCTCAAGTAGGCTCGGATTATAGCTTGCACTATGTCTGCATTGGTTCCCAAGATGATTGGGTACTTGCAATGGTCTTGGGGCTCCGGGCATACCATGGCCGCTACCTGCATGGGGTGCTTCTTGCCGGTGTTCAGTTGGAGTATGTCCAGTTGGACCTTTACAATCCCATCGATGGGGTAGTCTTCATTACTTAACCCCCTAACCTTCATATGTTCGGCCGGCCTTAGTGGGCAGTGTTGAAGGTGCTGATCATAAAACCTGCGATATATTATGGTTACTTGTGACCCTATGTCCAATAGGGCCGAGGCGTATATCCCTTCTAGTACCACGGGCACGATGGCCGCAGGGCCCACTTGACTGCAAGCTTCACCGGATGGGGCGTCATCACTGGGGCCGGCGTCAGAAGGGGCATCCGGGGTTCCAGTTCCAGAATGAGTGAGTTCGAGGTCAGCTTCTGCCATTGGTACACTGCAGACCATAGATCGGGCTGATTTTCCTCTATCGGAAGGGTGTTCCTCAGGGTGAACTTCCTTTTCTGGGCAATTACGGATTACGTGGCCCTTCTTGCCGCAGTTATAGCATACCACTGGGCGGCTTTCCGGGCGACTCGTGGATGGGGAAGGTGATCGGTCGGGGGGTCGTGGTTTGTACCCTTTGGACAAGGCAGTAGACTCGTCCTTCTTTTCCGTAGAGCCCTTTCCTTTGGAGGCAGAGGAGCTCTTAGGTGTAGCGGTGGAGTGTAGCATAACATGAGCCTCCTGTAGTTTCACTTGCCGCAGCAACTCGGTGAACTTGTAGGGGCCCCCGTCCATTATCTTGCTGCGGAGCATGTTGGCTATGGGGTGAGTGGGGCTTGATCCCCGCAGATACTGTTTATGGAGAGCTTCATCCATCCCCGATGCGGAGACCAGCTTACGATTGAGTAGGACCCCGAGGACCAGCTGTAGGCGGTGGATGAAAGCCGACAGGTCCTCTCCTTCCTTCTGATAAAGACGGAAGTACTTCGTCCAGAGCGCTCCTTCGTCTTCTGCTAGTCCGTACGCCTCCAACAGGAACGCCACCATTTCCAACGCTGTCAACTCTGGGTGTTGGTCCCTGTGGATGGTCAACATAGTAGACGCAGGGGGTCTGAGGCATTCCATAATATGCTGCCGCTTTACAGTGTCAGTGCACGACCACTCCTCTACTACTTTTACTGCATTCTCCCTCCACAGGTCTATTCCTTCTTCCCCCTGGGGTATTGGAAGTACTCCAGAGAAGGCCTTAAGTTTCCTATAACTTTGAGACTGGGATGCCTGTCACGAGAGCTTGCGACAGGCTGTAATTGTACACCAAAAAACTATATATATAAATATATATATATACCTGGGTTTGAACTGGGACGAGACTTAGATATGATAAATAGAATTTATTCCTTGATAAAGGTGAACACAACAGATTATACAATAACAGGCAAAATATAGACACTTACGTAAAAGATGAAAATAATGAAAACAGTCCCATCTGGACTGGCAGTTTCATCCAGCAATCAGCCCAAGACATTGCATGGCGACCAAAAATGAAGACAAAGGATAGATGGGAAACAGCAGGTTAAAAACCCTTTGTCCCTCTATCTGTAACATTAAGACCCTGGGATTGGTTTGCAATTATCTCCAGCCAATCTTTGGTGGGGGAACACATTTTAGGACAGGCCCCCCTGCTAGCTGGCACATCTGCAGTAGAACTCTGGGGGGTCTCAGACTTAACCAAAAGTTCATATTTACTGCAAATCATTGCATAACTTCCGCTCCGTAATACATACAGTCAGGTGAGATATATTACTGCATTCTGGGACACCTGACGCTCGTAGGAAGACCAAAAATTACATTGTAATATGAACATTAATAGAGATATTAATATCTGGCATTTAGCAGCAGTTACATATTCAATGTTTAGACTTCCCAAGATTGGCTTACTCTCGCCATTACACTTATGTAATTCTTAGCCGGTTCAGCCAAGGACATCTCATAGTATCCTTATATTTAATAAAGTTACTCACTTTCGATATCCTGTTGGGGAATACCTTTTGCTGGAAGGTGTGAATAACAAACCCTTCCCTTCCTTTTGCCTGCTTCCCGCATAAACAATTCCCCTGGGAAGCCAGGCTCAAATCTAGCAGAATATCCTATTTAGCATCCTACTGGCCACGTCAATAAACCTTTTGAAGTGGGCTTTTGCTTTTCGCATAACCAATTAGGTCAGTTACCTATTGATCAGGGCGATGTATCACACCTCTCTGTTGATATACACTTCCAGTGAATACTCATATGAGGCACCATTTGGCTCCTCATGCATTACAAAGACAGGCATTCTGCCTTTTGTCACCAACCTGGGTTTAAATCCCAGGACAAAATCAACTGCAGGGCAGTTTTAAAACACAGAGAACCAATATTTAGGCAAAAGCTTGCATTCCCCCATCTGCATCTATCATGTGGGGTTCTAAAACCTTCTCTGTTCACATTCAACTTCAATTAACCCTTTGAAGTCCAGATTTCCTTAAAGGACATAATACAGTGGGATTTCCTTAAACTGTAGCTCATTAACCCCTTAAGTCCCAGTGGGTGGGTTATGCAGACCCTGATCCAGCAACAACATCATTTACACAGGGGAATAAGCATTTTCATGTTATTTTGCAAGGGTTAAGTCACAGTTCTGGGCCTCAGCCCAGTTAACCCCTTGTCTCCCTGGCGAGGTTAGAGGGGGGGCCCTTGGGGGGTAACCCCGTTAATCCCGGGCCAAACCCTCCCTACCGCCACACCTCCCCTGCTCAAGGGCCCCTGGTACCCCAGCGGCCTCCCCATGGCCCTGGGATACCACTGGCGCTCTTGACGCACTCAATACGTCCTGAGGGATTGGCCTGGCAAAATTGTCCTCCGGCATTGACCAGTACACAGTGGATTGTAAAGTCCAGTTCCTGCAAAGCCGGGCATTCTCCTTTGCCTCCCTCTGCCCCCCACCCAGTGCCTTGGGAACCAAGTCCGTGGTGAAGGGGCCCCGGTGCAGTCCAGGCTGCACACTGCCCAGAGACTGGCATGTCTCTGCATCTGCAGGAGACCAGCTATCCAGCACAGACCGTCGCTTTCCTGTCAACCAAGTCTGGGACAGGGTTATGTCACTATTCTGTAGGGACTCTACCTGCCCTGGCTCTGTGCCACCCTGTAGCTGCTCCGCGATACTCATGACTCTCCTCCCTGGCTGCCTATCTACCCACAGCCTCTCCTTTGGGAACCCAGGGGTTTCTGTCAGAGGGGTCACTCCTGGCCAGTCAGAACAAGGGACCTTCTGCCTACCTAGCCCATCCCTAGCTTCTGCCAGCTGCCTCACACCCCACTGATCTCCTATCTCCCCCTGCTCCACGGTGCCTCCCTGCCTAGCCTCCCCTAGGCCCAGCACCTCAGCCTGCTGCTTACCTCCCTGCAGCCCACCTGCACTTCTCTCCTCCCTGGGCAATCCTAACCCAGACCCTGGAACTACCTGAGTGCACCTACCTCCCTGACCTTGTCTCCCCCTTACCAGGGATGAGCTCAGGGGCATCTCCCCAGATGGAACCGCCTTAGCACTTGGCTGGCAGGTATCCCTGGGGTGGCACAAGCCTGCCACTGCCCCGGATACCCCCAGCCCATAGCTAGGCTGCAACAGGGGGTTGCTGATCTGAGAAACCCCCTGGGGCTCTGCCAGGGTAACGGGAAACTCTAGCTGCAATACCTGATGCTTTCCCTCCCTGGCTCCCACTAGCCCTCCTTCTCTCACTGAGATCTGCTGCTGGCTACCTACCTGCAGCCTCCCCTCACTCCGCTTCTCCCTAGCTAATCCTAGCCTGGACCCTAGGGACACCTGAGTGAGGCCCTCTCCCTGACACTGTCCCCCCATTACCGGGGATGAGCCCAGGGGCATCTCTCCAGATGCAACCGCCTTAGCTCTTGGCTGGAAGGTAATCTGGGGGTGGTCTAACTGTGCCACAACCCCTGGTACCTCCAGCCCATAGCAAGGCTGCAACAGGGGGTTGCTGATCTGAGACACCCCCTGAGGCTTTGCCAGGGTAACGGGGAAAACTGGCTGGCTCACTCGCTGCCTTCCCTCCCCGGTTCCCACTGGCCCATCCAACCCTC
Organism: Ascaphus truei; assembly: GCF_040206685.1. Taxonomy (NCBI): domain Eukaryota; kingdom Metazoa; phylum Chordata; class Amphibia; order Anura; family Ascaphidae; genus Ascaphus; species Ascaphus truei. The sequence continues at coordinate 267,476,173 of NC_134487.1, read as the reverse complement.
TCCCAGGCAATCCTACCCTAGAGCTGGGTGCTAACGGGGCTAGCCCCTCTCCCTGAAGCTGTGCCCCCATTACCAGAGGTGAGCTCAGGGTTGCTGGTGCAGATGCACCCACCTTAGCTCCTGGCTGGCAGGTAATCTGGGGTGGTCTAACTGTGCCACAACCCCTGGTACCTCCAGCCCATAGCAAGGCTGCAACAGTGGGGCTCTTAACTGAGAGTCCCCTTGCTGCTCTGCCCAGGTAATGGGGAAGCCTGGCGGCCCTACAAGCTGCCCTTCCTTCCCCTCCCCTGGTAACTGATGCGGGCTACCTACCTGCAGCCTCCCCTCACTCCGTTTCTCCCTAAATAATCCTAACCTGGATCCTAGGGACACCTGAGTGAGGCCATCTCCCTGACACTGTCTCCCCATTACCGGGGATGAGCTCAGGGTTGCTGGTGCAGATGCACCCACCTTAGCTCCTGGCTGGCAGGTAATCCGGGGGTGGTCTAACTTTGCCACAACCCCTGATACCTCCAGCCCAGAGCAAGGCTGCAACAGTGGGGCTCTTAACTGAGAGTCCCCTTGCTGCCCCGCCAGGGTAATGGGGAATCCTGACTGCCCTACCAGCTGCCCTTCCTTCCCCTCCCCTGGTGCCCCTATCTCCTGCCACCCCCCAGTCACCCCTAGAGTGAAACAACAGGGTACAGTCATAGGGAAACATAAGTCAGAGTCAGTCTGCGACTTGGTCTGGCTTACCTTGCTGGTCCCCGCAGAGACCGCCGCCTTCGTTGGTCCCAATTGCAGGGGGACTGGAGCGGCTGCCGCCGGCCCCATCTGGGCTGGGCAGCGCCGGGCCGCTGCCACAACAGCACCCGGGTTGGGTACAGGTAAAACGGTGCAGGACAAGGGTCCCAGGTCTTTGTGGAGGAACTCAGCTCCATGCAAACTTGGTAAAATAACCCCCTCCCGCAACCCCTGTCCCTCCCCCCGAATAAAACTGCCGCCGGCAGGATGCCGGAGTGGCGGCGTCTTCTCTGCCGCCGCCGCTGGTTCTCCGCCGGGATCAGGTGGATGGCCGCTGCTCTCCGCCACTGTTGCTGATGCAGCCCGTCCAGGTTCTCCAGGAGACGTCCCGAGGAGGGTTGTCGCCCTGGCTGGGCGGGAGCCATCAGAGGATGCCGCTAACTGGGTCATCTTTTCCGCAGCTCGTGAGCGTTGGCCCTGAGGGGCTTCTTCGCCTGACCGCGCACGGTCAGGGCACTGGGCATTATTGTGGCCCATTGGTTGGCAGTGCCGCAGCAACTGCCGGTGTTTCTCCGCCACCGGTGGACTAACCCCAGCAAGGGGCAACGGAGTCCAGAGCGGAGAGGCTTGAGCGCCGGGCTCTGGGAGGGGATAAGTGGGTCGGATCATCGCCAGCTTCAGCTGCTCGAGCCGCTCAGCCGGGGACATCTCTCCCTGCGCAAACATCAGGGCCAGCAATTCTGGGTAAAATGGACTGGCCGCCGCAACGGCCAATACCTCTCCTGGTGCAAGACCACCCGCTCCCTCCACAAGTCTCTGCCGTCCCGGAGCTGGGTCCCTTCCCTGCTCTCCGGGCGGTGTGATGGTTACAGCAGCTGCAGCTGTGGATCTTTGCTCAGCCTGCCGGGTTTCATGCTCACCCATTGCTGTCTCTCTCTCAGCCTTGCTGGCTGCTGCTCCCCGCGCCGACTTGATGCACTCCTCTGGTCTCAGTGCCCGGCTCCAGTCAGACGGATGGCCGGCACTTTGGTTCTGGAGGAAATGCTTCTCACAAGTAGGGGAACAGTGAGGAGGTGCCATATCTTGTGTTATATGTTGTACACTGTGTGTTCAATATCTTTAGTCCCAGGAACTTGCAATTACCATCAAGTTCCCACTGGATCACAGTACCCCGCAGAATACTGTAATCCAGGTCCAGTTCAATCCCGCCAGCTGCCACCAGTTAATTACAAGCCTGTCACGAGAGCTTGCGACAGGCTGTAATTGTACACCAAAAAACTATATATATAAATATATATATATACCTGGGTTTGAACTGGGACGAGACTTAGATATGATAAATAGAATTTATTCCTTGATAAAGGTGAACACAACAGATTATACAATAACAGGCAAAATATAGACACTTACGTAAAAGATGAAAATAATGAAAACAGTCCCATCTGGACTGGCAGTTTCATCCAGCAATCAGCCCAAGACATTGCATGGCGACCAAAAATGAAGACAAAGGATAGATGGGAAACAGCAGGTTAAAAACCCTTTGTCCCTCTATCTGTAACATTAAGACCCTGGGATTGGTTTGCAATTATCTCCAGCCAATCTTTGGTGGGGGAACACATTTTAGGACAGGCCCCCCTGCTAGCTGGCACATCTGCAGTAGAACTCTGGGGGGTCTCAGACTTAACCAAAAGTTCATATTTACTGCAAATCATTGCATAACTTCCGCTCCGTAATACATACAGTCAGGTGAGATATATTACTGCATTCTGGGACACCTGACGCTCGTAGGAAGACCAAAAATTACATTGTAATATGAACATTAATAGAGATATTAATATCTGGCATTTAGCAGCAGTTACATATTCAATGTTTAGACTTCCCAAGATTGGCTTACTCTCGCCATTACACTTATGTAATTCTTAGCCGGTTCAGCCAAGGACATCTCATAGTATCCTTATATTTAATAAAGTTACTCACTTTCGATATCCTGTTGGGGAATACCTTTTGCTGGAAGGTGTGAATAACAAACCCTTCCCTTCCTTTTGCCTGCTTCCCGCATAAACAATTCCCCTGGGAAGCCAGGCTCAAATCTAGCAGAATATCCTATTTAGCATCCTACTGGCCACGTCAATAAACCTTTTGAAGTGGGCTTTTGCTTTTCGCATAACCAATTAGGTCAGTTACCTATTGATCAGGGCGATGTATCACACCTCTCTGTTGATATACACTTCCAGTGAATACTCATATGAGGCACCATTTGGCTCCTCATGCATTACAAAGACAGGCATTCTGCCTTTTGTCACCAACCTGGGTTTAAATCCCAGGACAAAATCAACTGCAGGGCAGTTTTAAAACACAGAGAACCAATATTTAGGCAAAAGCTTGCATTCCCCCATCTGCATCTATCATGTGGGGTTCTAAAACCTTCTCTGTTCACATTCAACTTCAATTAACCCTTTGAAGTCCAGATTTCCTTAAAGGACATAATACAGTGGGATTTCCTTAAACTGTAGCTCATTAACCCCTTAAGTCCCAGTGGGTGGGTTATGCAGACCCTGATCCAGCAACAACATCATTTACACAGGGGAATAAGCATTTTCATGTTATTTTGCAAGGGTTAAGTCACAGTTCTGGGCCTCAGCCCAGTTAACCCCTTGTCTCCCTGGCGAGGTTAGAGGGGGGGCCCTTGGGGGGTAACCCCGTTAATCCCGGGCCAAACCCTCCCTACCGCCACAATGCCACAGTGAGGGCTTCTACGAATTGGGGTAGCGTCACCCCCATTATGGAACCTTCGTTCGTTGCTCTCTCTCCGATAGGCCGAGAGTTTACCTCGCGGGGTACGGTGTCGGGTGGAGAGGGAGGACTGTCAGCCCAACTACTGGTGTCCGGGAGGCCGCTTGGGGTAAAGGAGACTTTGGGTTGGGGACGGTCAACCCGGTTTGGGGTACTGGACACGGGGGTAAGTGGCGTCCAGGTACTGGTGGACGGTTCGTCGGGATCTTGAGGAGGGGCTCTGAGCGAGAACATTTCCCGTATTACTGGCAAGTCCGAGTATATAAGGGGGTATCCTTCTGGTGGGCACTCGGGGGCTATTAGAATATTCGGGGCCGCTTCAGGGCCTATGTCCCGGCATACGGTGAATAGTAGTGCACTCAAGTGATAAGTAGAGTCGAACACCCTGCCACGGTACCATATTCTATCTGCGCCTAAGAGTTTGCTCAGTGAGTTCCGGATGTCAGTTTCAGGTACTAACGCCGGGACGTTCCCTACTGCAACCACATGTCTAGGGGGTTCACGGACGGTGGTGGCCCACGCGTGGACCTCTTGACGTGAGGGAATTACCATGATGCTGATTTTTGGTGATTTGGTTTTGAATAGGGCACCCCAGGTCTAAGATCTCAGCAGCGCCTCCAAATGTAACGGTCATATCACCCCACCCAATCGCATATACCGCGTGCGTGGAGGGAACATGCAATGTTACCAAGGGGTGCGTGGTGCAATACCTGTTGGCTCACAGAAGGCTGAGCATCCGCTAAGGGAACCTGGGGCAATGTATTACAATACTAATGATGCAGCGCCTCCACCTGCGATGGCTCCCACCAGAGGGGAAGTAGTTCCTCGCAGGACAATACACAATGACCACACAGACAGCTCTATATAACTATTAACTTTACTACATGCAGCAACTTATCACATTACATCTCAACACATGCGCCACGGCGGACGCTAACCACTCTAGGCGTCACGGCGGACGCTACCACCTCTAGGCGTCACGGCGGACGCTAACCTCCCGCAGAGTGACCCCACCCTGTGTCCAGTAACCCCCACCCAAATGTCTTGCACTCCCAAAATCATATACCAATGTCTGCATATGTATGTGTGACTGCGCAGCCACTATGTCTGGTGATAGGCCTGGTTGGTGCACGTGAGTTGCAGGTTACCTGCCCGGGCTCCAGCCATGGGTACCGCGATATCACCGGAGTTCCGCCCGATCCGACGTTGTCCTCCACACCGCGTTGGGTGAATTCCAGCGCGGATAATATCACCTTAGTCCCAGGGTCTTTGATAGTGTTCTGAGCCCAGAACCCACCTCGCAGGGCCGCACGGCTTTAGCACTGTGTCCCTGACTAAGCTACCAATAAATGGGTCAGTGTCCCTATCTAGGGCCTGTCCCTATACTCCACAAGCTATTAAGTGGCTCAGGACCTAACTGGGGGCCTGGGGGCTGCTGGCCTAATGCAGAGGGTCACTGACCCCTGCATCCACCTCTTACCCCTAGCTGGTCCGGATCCTGACTGCCTGTGTCACTGCAAAACCCTGCGAAAAGTATATCTCCTTTCCCGGGCAAATCCCTCAGCCCTATTGGCTCCCTGGCGTCAGGTGTCTCTGCCCCTATGCACCCTGGGGGCTGGCCGTCTATCCTCACGCATGCGCGAGCTATCAGGGGCCTCCCGCGCTAGCTGGCATCCTGCGCATGCGCGAGCTAACTGTCATGGCGGCGCCCTGCTCCGCTAGCCGCCGGACCGGTGGCAACGCGATCGCGGCCTTAGCGACGGCCCGATCGCGTCCCCGGCAACCGGCCTGCTCGCCGCTCGCGTCCCCGGCAACCGCCCGACCCGCTTCCCTAGCAACCGGCCGCACAGCAACACCGCGCGCTCGCAACGGTGAAGGAGGAGGCGAGTGCGCGAGGGGGGGGGGGACAAGGGAGGGGGCAAGTGCGCGAGGGGGACCTGGCTACATCCACAACAGGGTTTATATTCCAAAATTTGAGGTACCCCAAAGTAGCACCACCTATACTATATCACTACTTAGACACTCTCTTATCTAGTGAGTAGGTAAACGTACCCATTTTATATTCTCTCAATGTTTCTGACACATATTAATCCATGTTTGATTCATTAAATGCTATCTATGTAGATGGAAGATGTGAGTTATGGATCTGAAGTTCATGCTGAAAGGTGTGGGAGGTCTTTACATCAGCAGGAAATACAGGGTTTATTGGTGTTTCTAATATGCCTGGGAAACGAATAAAAGAGACTGGATGTGGTTTTAACTACTTCAAAAGCTAGGCGAGCCAATTATTTTATGCCAAGCTTTTTAACAATACTCACATGTGATCCAGTTACATATTTCTAAGGTAAATGTTTCTTATTGTAATCTAGAGCACATTGGAGGCCACTCAAAATTCATCCCTGCAAGCTTGCCCTTATTAGATGTTCACATTTAAATTCAGGCAGCAGCCACAGAGCAGTTCCCTGCTGTAGGACAGAAAAAATGCAAATGCATGATGAGCTACAGTAGTTGGATCTATTAGAAGGAAAAGAAATTGCTAGCCACTATTCCTAAGTGTTTGAAGCTGGAAATTAGATTTTGTTTTTCTTTTGCACCATCTGATTAACTAGAGGGATCGTTTACACAGCGTGCAGAGGGCCATTTGATGGAAATTTAATCTTTGGAGGACCTCATTTCTACAAGTGCCAGAACATCCCTACCACCTGCCCATTTTCCTTCCCACTCCCCCAGAACATAAGAGGCATGTCATAAAAAGCACAGGACGGGTTTGTTACAAATAGGGTTTCTGATCCTATCCTGAACTTTGCCCATCCAGCAATTTACATGTATTATATTCGAAGAGGCATACAGTTTTCGGAGATCTAAAATATTGGTAGAGAATAGAAAATACAATGCTTTTTAGGTGAAAGAAGATGCATTTGGACGGCCAGTATAGTTTGATCCACTTGACAATTAAACTGAAAAAGGAAGTCTTTGAAATAAACCCATGCTGTGTTATTGGATGCATACTTGGAATGGCGCAGTGCAGCTGTGGATAGCTCCCAAAAAGATTCCTAATACACAAAACTGATCTAGGTGACATTTGTGCTCCATTGGAGATTGAAATGGAAAGGAACATTGGTGTGTATATGTCCATCATAATATACAACAAGTAAATATAAACGCAAAAGGCATTACAGTACATTAGCAGACCTGCTTATATGACTGAAATACTTCATTACATGTTTTATATCTTGTCCGGTTATAATTCTACACTATAGCTAGGAATACTGTATATTCAAGGGAATTACATAGTCCGTTTTCTAAATCCTGTCTATTCCCAAAGCTTTCCCAGTATGAGTCATTGAACTATTTCATCCCAAGAACTGCTCCCCTCTGCACAGGACCAGCGTGCTAAGGGTTAACATGTGCTTGTTCTGTGTTGAATCGGCAACCCCACCCACTGGAATGTTAATGAGCCAAGGGGACAAAGAAAAGATCTTTTTGTTCACAGACGCACCAGATTCAACCTCACCCACCCAGCGTACATCTGCGTTGCTCCAAAGGCGCACAGCCTTTGGCGCAGCCGAAGGGCAGCCAAAGGGCGTGAGCCGTTTGCTGCCGTTCGCTGATGTTAGTTGATGTTAAAGTGATGTTGAAGCTGCTCTATTTCTATCTGAAACACATAAGCCCTTTATCCCCTGTACCCAATTTTACAACTTTATCTGTCCATGAAATGTCTATGAATTACCTGTATAACCCTGTTCTGTTATCGTAACCATGTATTTTTTATAACTCTGTGCCCAGGACATACTTGAAAACGAGAGGTATCTCTCAATGTATTACTTCTTGGTAAAACATTTTTATAAATAAATAAAAAAAACATGTTGCAATACAGTAGCCCAAGCTAGAACTGTATATGTCTGCAGCAGCAAACTGAAAGATTACCAGCTGCACATCAAAGCTTCAGCTCTGTTAATCAGCTCCAAATTACTCGTAACCTTTACAACTCGTGCACTATCTTGTCTTGGAATACAACTGCTGATGTATGTTATATAGCTATTTATAAAATCTCATATATAAATATATACATGAAAGCCACAAGAAATATGTCTACTGAAATAAATAGGATGTCCACAGCCAGACTTAAAAAATATGAGGCAGATATTTCCATTATTAAAAATATTTATTGTTACATATTCTTTGATATTGATGCTTCAGATGTAGCCAATGTTATTGTCCCGAGTGACTTGGTCCCTGAGGTGAAATAGCACGGTTCCACGGGTGAATAGTGGGGTATTAGCCCTGCCCCTCTTGAACACAGTTTATTCAAAACAATGGCCACTTCTTCCACTGGTGTGTTCTGTATTTCCCACTGGAATGCAACAGTTGGTGCAATAACGTTTGCTACATCTTTATGCCAAAGGACACTTTCCTCTGCCAGATGACACCATATCCCCCATCCACTGTGCTTCACATAACACATATAACACTATAAAATCAGCAAATAAAAATACCAGATAGAGGAGGGGGGAGCCTTTTAGGAAGTGTGGTATCAGACTCATTTAAATATAGATTGCATATCCATTAGCATATCACCCAGCCAGGTACTTCATGTGTGATCTTTTTTCAGCACTGGCATGTCTCCCTAATTTATTTGGAAGGATGTTCGAGGCGATATATATACAACTGGAGACACTACTAAAAAAATTGGCCATCTCAACCCAACACACAAAGGTAACCCCAGATCTGGCAAGTCCTACTTTCTAATGTAATATTTTTTCTCCCATGTCCTCTAAACTCATCTCTTAAAAAAATGTTTTTTTTTAATAAAATTATCATTTAGGACTTTCACAATCTGGGGTTAGCTTCGGGCACCAAAGGAATTAACATAAAATACAAACACCCTACAACATTAAACCTTTAATACTACAATTTGCAGAAGAAGTACTACATCGTTAATATTGTGTATTATCACATATTCTACAGTAGGTGGGCTGGTCATATCTTGCCTATATACATAGTGGTCTAATATATATATACATACGCACACACTATATATATATATGCGCCTAACATCAGCCTGGCGTAGGTGATACAAATGGAATCACATTTAAATATGTGCACACGTGCAAATTCTTATGGGTGCACGTGTTATTAAGTATAAAAAAGAAAAACTCAAGCTAGTCACGGCTGATTATAAAAAAACAGTGGATTTATAGGTGGCTATTAGGCTTCGGTGGTTCCACACAAACCAGACAACAAACTAAAAGATATTTTTCAAAATCCAAGAGAAGAGCAGCTACCGGCACTTCATACAACACTAGTGACGCGGATTTTTCTGACAATCCTGAGAGCACACCAGCAGAGATATATGGCTACATCATTGAAAAATATGTTTTATTCAAATTTTCATCAAATCTACGTGGATGGAAGAATTCGATACGGCAAACTTTAACTATTAATGATTGCTTTTTTCATATAACCCCTCCTCCAGGAAGTACCAGAGGTTATTGGTCAGTACTCCCAGCTTTTGTCGGTAAATAATGATGAAGTTCGCTTTTTTAAATGTTGCCTGTTTTAATTTTATACAGTCAGTATTACCAGCTTCATGCTTTTAAAATGTTGCCACGCTATTATTTTTGACAACACACTATGCACTGTACAGTATGTGATTGATTCAATTACATGTCATAAACCTGTAATAAAATTTCACACCGAGATGTTTCTTGCTTTTATTCTACTTTCTGGTTAATGGTGTGTACTGTAGAATGCCTTCACAAATAATGGCACTGTAGGCGGACGCTCACAGAAGTATGCAAGGGAGACTTGTTATGGTGAAATTAAATAAGGCTTTTATTGCGCCTGTTTCCTTAACATCAGGAAACCATCCAAACAAGGGGTAAACAAAGCCAAGCACAAGGCATTCCATTCATTATCAACACCTCCCCCAGGCCATAGGACATTGGTTTACCATCAAATATGATTATGCCTCCTGGTCCACATTTAGATATCGCACCTCACACATGCATCTTCAGTGGGTTCTTGGGCCATGGCTTCAGGGATAGGTGGCCTTTTTTGTGGAATGCAAAAGTGGCAAATCTCTCAAGAGCTACAGTTGTCTCATCAGAAAAGATGACATCCAGAAAAGTCTCGCAACTTTCGATCCATGCCTGTGCTTGGTCCACTCTTTTTATCTTGTTGGCCTCCTTTATCATTGTATATGCTCTGCAATGACAAGGAAGAATTTTACAGGTACAGTAAAACCACACGTTTACCTACAAAAGTGTAAAACACTTTACCTGTACTGTCCTACAGATATACAGTACCGCACTGAACTAACTACTGCACAGTGATTACAGTATCAACCCTGTTCTGTCACTCTGTTCTGTCACTCTGCATCCTATTGCATTATACTGTACTTTATTACAGTAAGACACTTACTTGACACGTCCATATGTCCATCCCAACCTGATGTTGGTCTCAGATGCTGTGATATTGTGACTGTTCTCATTAGTCTCGCTGATTTCGTCCACCAGACGCTTTGCTGTCCACAGTTTAAAGGAAAAGAGAACAATTTGTTATGCCCAAAAATAATTAAAAACAAATACATCAAACATATTTAAAATTATACTTCTAAAATTAGTACAGTAATTTTTTGGCATTTTGATATGCAAGAAGCTTTTAGAGTAATACGGTAATTGCAGAAAGAAAACAAAAATACTTACTCTGTTGTAACTGGAGGACTCCGCTTTACACTTTTAGTCTGACCATGGGCATGATAGCAGACAGTGCTTTGTGATAAATTTGAGGCCGAATTAAGTAACCAGGAATAGATGGAAAAGGCAGTGCAATGCCAAAAAGCAGGAGGAGCTGACAGAGGCATAAAAACAATTTAATCAATTAAAGGGATCAGACAAGTCCCCAAACTTGTCTGATCCCTTTATTTCATTAAATTGTTTTTATGCCTCCGTCAGCCTCCTCCTGCTTTTTGGCAGTGCACTGCCTTTTCCATCTGTTCCTATTCTGGAAGCCAGAGGGTCACGTGGTGATGACTTAGCTCAGATAGTGTCAACTCGCTCTCTTTTCCAAGCACGACAAGGTCTGTTTCTTTTCTTACTTTATTTTGGGGAAAGCAGGTAAATACAGTTGCTTGTGTAGAGGTGTAGGTCTAAATCTCTGTGTGTGCTCAGTAGTAAAGGGAGGTGAAAAGATAATCCTGCAGCACCATTACAGGGGTTACAGCGAGGTACTCACGAGTCCAGGGAAATGGTGGAAAGGAAATGACAATGAATGCTGGGTAGTAAGATAGTCTGGGGACAGACCATCTGGTGGCAGAGCAGAGGGGGAGAAAGCAGACTAGCCCATTTGAGAGAAAGGCTGGGGCTGCCATGGCAACTCACAGGAGTGTCTGGGGAAGCTACAACATGTATCAATAATGTTGCATCTTTAACACAGCAAGCTGCTGGGAGAGGGGACATGGCACTGTGTTTTGTGTGCAGAACCAAACATATACAGCTGGCACTAATAAGCTGACAAGCAGGGCTGCGAGGAAAAAAGGGGTGAAACAGAAATGTAGACAGGGGTATACCTGTTCCATGACACTCCCCGTCTGGTATCTGTAGATACCACTATATAACAGGCTATGTGGAACATATGTGCAATGCAAACATAATATAACAATGCAAAAGTCCATATTCCCATAGCAAGGTGATACCGGCCGGTACCACTGGCGTTAAGGTTCTTTGGCCAACCTTCCAGTAAGGGAAGCCAGGTGGCTGCACAGCTCTTGGTTAGCTTGATGCAACACAATGTCTTTTGTAAGAGTCTCTGGCACTGTTTCCTTTTAGCCTTGTGAGAAACTAGTCCTTTTGTCTCTGCAGTTTTATCCACAGAGCACATCCCCTTGTAAGTGCGCCAGTCGTGGTAGCTTGTCGCTCTATCACCTGGCGTTCGGCAGAAGGAGATGGCGTTTGGTTCCTTGCGGAAGCGGACAACACTTCTGGAAGACTGGTTGTCGAATCTAGTCCAGTAAAGAGGGCGTCTCTCAGAGAGACTCCCTGAAGCTGAGTGCTGGGGTTGAACATTACCCGGATTTGATCGGGTTCCTGAGGGTGGTAGGCCCCAGGTGATTGGAGGTACCGACATTCTTCACCTTCCTCTATTAGAGGTGCTGGCTTTGCGTGGCCAGTAAAGAATATCTTCTGGATGAAGGCCACAAAGTTGCTTTTGGTCTCCGGCTCCCTTTGTGGGTTGCGGCGGAGCGAAGTGAGCCTAGAGATGACAGGTTCTCTATTGTTCAGGAGGCGATTTTTTGGTGAACGGACTGGTAGCGGAGTCACCCAACTGCTTAGTCCGTCTTTAGAGAGCTCCTTGACTGTTAACTTCGGGAATCCTCTATCTTCCCTTGATAGTGTTTGCTTGTCATCGTCCCTTGTTGTCTGGAACGCTGTGCACCGTAGTTCATCGGTACATTTCTTTTGCACGAGAACATCTCCGCGTAGTTTGGTGAAACGCTTTTGTGTTTCTTTGTTGACTGCCATCGGGAGGTTATTGTCTCCCCGGACGTAACGAAGAACATTCTCTTTTGCCCTAGTAAAACCCTTTATGAAATGTCTCTGTGGCTGTCTCTTTTTGGATGTGTGAGAGGACAGTCTTTTTGACACTGTGGCTTCACCAGTGGGGCGCAATCTTTTGCAGCTATGCCAGCCGTGGCAGTTGGTTGCTCTGTTGCTTGATACTCTGTGGAGAGGAACCACTGCACGTCTTAGTTGTGCCATTGCTCGCGGGAGTATTGTCTGTTTGTTGTTTTTTGGACGATCCCTTTGTCGGTCACCTTTGGGAGGTTACTCTCTTCCTTCGGTGGAATCGACTCATCATCCTTGGCTATCTGGACTGCTGAGCATCCTAAGCCATTGTCGCATCCCATCAGCGTGAGGATGTCTTTGTTGGTCTCAGGGGTATGACCTTGTCTTTTCTCTTCACTTGGCCCTTCGGTCACTTGGAGATGGCCAAGACATGGTTCAGAGAGAGATGTGTGCCCACATTCTGTCACCACCGTTCTGCGGGCATCAACGTTGTCTTGCCCGTGCTCTTTGTTGGTGCACGAGTTGCCCACTATCACCCATCCTAGGTCAAGTCTTTGGGCGTATGGCGCGTTGTGGGGTCCGTTATGCTGTTTACGGACTTTATGTACCCTCATGATGTCCCTACCGAGCAGCAGCAGGATCTTGGCACCTTGTTCTACCGGCCGGATGTAGTTGGCTATTCCTTTGAGGTGGGGGTAACGGCGTGCCATGTCTGGTGTGGGAATCTCGTCCCTGTTTGTGGCCATGTGGCTGCACTCGATGAGTGTGGGAAGGGGCATGTTCACTTTGCCGTCAATTGAGCATATGGTGTAGCCATTCACTCTTCTCCCTGTGGTCTCCATTCGCCCTGCGCACGTTCTGAGAGTGTAAGGAGAAGCACCGTCTTGTATGTTAAACATGTCAAAGAACTCTGACCTGACCAGCGATCGGTTGCTCTGGTCGTCGAGGATTGCGTACATCCGAATAGCCTTCTCAGGTTGTCCCTGGGGGTGCACTGCGACAAGGCATATTTTGGAGCAGGACATTTTGTCACCTTCTTTTCCGCATACCTCAGTTCGCTGAGATGTGACGGATGTTGACTCTCCTTCTTCTTTCTCCCGCCATGCTCCGCTACAGAGGATGGGTTCTTGAGTTGGTGGAGTGTCATCGCCTCTGGGTGTAACGCTGTCACTTGCTTGTCACTTTCGCACACTGTGCATTTGATCTCTTCCTTACAGTCCCTGGCTAGGTGAGTCGTGGAACCGCAGCACTTGAAGCAAACCCCGAATACTCTAAGTAACCTCTTGCGTTCCTCTAGGGACTTCATCCTGAACCCAAAGCACTTGTTGAGTGGGTGTGGCTTCTTGTGTATGGGACATTCCCTGTTTGGGTCCCTTGGTTCCTTGTCTCCGGCGACCGACTGATCGGGAGTAGTTTGGGTCATGGGAGGCACGTCTGTCCTGCGGGTCGAGATGGGTGTTTGGGAGTTACCATATCTCGTCGCTGGTCTCTCGTTCCTCAGGCTGCTTGCACTGTATGTAGTTTGCGCACCTAAGAAGAAGCTGGGGTTGTTCCTCGTCCTTGCTGCTTCGCGAATGAAGCTCAAGAAAACTGAGAATGGGGGGTAGACGACTTGCTTCTCCCTTTTGTATTTGGAGCCTTGTGAGATCCATTTTTCTTGGAGGTTGAAGGGTAGCTTCTCCAGGATGGGTCTCACTCCACGAGCTGAGTCTAGGACGTTGAGACCTATTAAGGAATGGTCTTTCCTTGCGAACTCCAGTTCTTGCAGCAGGTCTCCAAGATCTCGTAACTTCGAGTAGTCTTTAGTTGTGATCTTGGGGAAGCTTTCGACTCTTTTAAAGAGCGAATCCTCGACTGCTTCGGGGCTGCCGTAGGATTCTTCCAGCCTTTCCCACACTAGTTCCAGACCTACTTGGGGTTGATGCGCGTTCGCTGCCCGCAGTCTTTTTGCATACTCTCTGGAATCGTTCCCAGGAACTTGACTAACAGGTTGAGCTCTTCCCTTGCTGAGAAGTCCAAGCTGTTGATTGCGTCTTTGAACGTGAACTTCCACGTCCGGTAGTTCTCAGGGCGGTCGTCGAAGCAGATGAGCCCTGCTTGTACCAGGTCGCGCCGGATCATGTACTTGGCTATGTCTGTCAGACCTGAGGCATCGGTGTGTTTGTCCCGTTCTGAGATAGTTGCTGGGACGGTCTGTGCGGTCGCCTCTTCCTTGGCGTGGACGCGTGATGGCTGCTGGCTAGTGTGAGGGGCTGTTTTCTCCAGCGTGGGTGTACTTGGATTGCGAGCCTGTTGTGGTGCATCCGTGTGCGCGCTGGCGTGTTGATCACTGTTGCGGCTGTGGCTATCTGTTACGCCGATGCTCGCCACAAACCGGGACCGGACCGCGGGGCTGAGGTGGGGTTATATAATCACCGACCTGAGTCCACGCAGACTGATCCGGAGTGCGCAGTTCATAGTCGTACATCGCAGGGTCAGGATTGGAGAAGGCAGCATCGTCGTTATGGAAGCAGGAGTTCGGCAACAGGTAGTCAGGATTTCCCCGCTTCAGCTTAGGAGCGTGAGCGCGGGGGTGGCTTCTGCGCGAGGAGCGGCCTCGGCCCATGACGCCGATCTCAGCAGGAGGAGACAGCAGGCTGGCCGAAGTTCACCGCAGGGCAGCGTCGGGTAGAACCAACGCTTCAGCGCAGAAGTCCAAGGCAGGTCACTGCAAGAGGATCGCAGCAAGCCGCAGGAAAGGAAGGGTAGCCACTGCTAGGAGGGAATGCAGCAGGTACCGGTGCTGGCAACACGCTTCAGCACAGACGTCCCGGGTAGGCCACTGCAGGAGAATAGCAGCAGGCCAGTGCTGGCATCAACGCTTCAGCACAGACGTCCAGGGCAGGCCACTGCAAGGAGATAGCAGCAGGCCGCAGGAAAGGAAGGGTAGCCACTGCTAGGAGGGAATGCAGCAGTACCAGTGCTGGCATCAACGCTTCAGCACAGACGTCCAGGATAGGCCACTACAGGAGAATAGCGGCAGGCCACAGGACAGGAAGGGTAGCTACTGCTAGGAGGGAATGCAGCAGTACCAGTGCTGGCATCAACGCTTCAGCACAGACGTCCAGGGTAGGCCACTGTAAGGAGATAGCAGCAGGCCAGTGCTGGCAACAACGCTTCAGCACAGACGTCCAGGACCAGGCCTCTGGATACTCAGGAACTTGGAAGGTAAGAACGCTAGGAGAGAGGCCTGGGGTGGTTTGTGGCAGAGACAGTAACATAGAGGTAGGAATAGTTATGCTCGGCGCTGGTTCAGAGCCAACGCCTAGAATATAAAGGGCGGAGATCCAATCACAGGAGGAGGGTGTGTGAGAATTCCTCCAATGAAGTAGCACAGGGCAGAAGCTGCAATGAGAGGCAGCACCTGTGCCATTGATTGCCAGAGGAAGCCTGCAACTGCACAGGTCTGCAAGGCAAAAGTCAAAGCCAGTAGTGGATTCCTTACAGTACCCCCCCCTTCAGGTGAGACCTCCGGACGAACAAGATCCATCACAGATTTGGGGGACATGGAATTGTTCCTAAACCTCCTTAGGCGAGAGGTGGCGTTGAAAGCCCATAGTTTGTTGGGATTCCTTACAGTACCCCCACCACTGGGTGAGAAGCCTGGGTGAACAGGACCATTCATAGGTCTGGGAGACATTGAGTTGTTCCTGAAGTGTCTCCGGCGAGAATTAGGTCCACAATCCAGATGTACATTGGCGAGTGCCATGAAAGACAGCGGTGGTACTGCAGTTCTTGGTACATGGACAATGGGACCTGAGGGCTCCGGAATGGGAACATCGGAAGGACAGTAGCCAGGTGTCCGGTGCATAGTAATAGTCCAAGAGTACGGGACACAGGACACAGATTGTCGGACAAAAATGGCAGAGGGACCTTCAGAGAAGGCAATGTCTTTGGTGAAATCAGCACGGAGGAAGTTGCGAGAGTCTTTAGCTTCCAAGGAATTCCGGGTGGTGGTTAGCAAGGGAATGGGGCGGGAGGGTTCACTACACACTATTGCAGCGGTACTTTTGATACCAAGCAGGGTTGCTATCCCAAGCAATTTGCGAGAGTCTGTAGCAGTGTGTATGCAACTCTTGGTCATGGTACTGGCAGTTGAAGAAGGATCCGCTTCCTTTGGTTTGTGATCTTTAGAGAGAATGAAATCCGAATTTGTGGCTTTGGCGAAGGACATAATAAGCATGTCTATACCCATAGTGGAACCATAGAGAACAGGAACGGACGCTTCAGGTAAAGCGACGAGGTCCAGTAAGGGTGTCTTCGTCTTAGGGAGAGGCCAATTGCCATACAGAACGGGCACTTTGGGCACCGCACAGAGACCTGCGAGTAAGGAGTCTGTTTGAAAGGTGAGAAAACAGATTTTATCCAAAAAACAAGGCAGGCGGTTACGCGGTGCATCAACCTTAGGGAAAAAAGTCTTGGGGTTAAAGCTGGGTGCCTCCAACACAGAGAAAGAAGACAGAGAACTAGAGCTTGGCTTCGGAGTGGAGGTCCCAGGTACCCAGGTCTCACATGATACTGTGGGAGAAACAATGCAAATTGTTACTGTTTTAAACATAGGGTCTTTAACATCGGTAGCTCCAGGCACCTTTTTGAGAGGTAACCCTAGTTTTGGGACAGGACAGTCAATAGCAAGTACCCCAAGTATTGTGGAAGACACAGAGAAAAATAAGTCCATTTTAAAGACGGGATCTTCTGAAAAAAGGGAACGTTCCAAATGCGATACCCCTGAGTTCGTGGTAGTAGACATACAGTCAGTAGTGGATACCCCGAATACTGTGGGCGAATCAGCGTGAAACAGTATTATTACAGGAATGGGCATCCCAGACTTTAAGTCATTTTTAATCATCCCGGAGGCTGTGGCATGATCCGTGAGAGAAACTGGGGTAAACTCTCCAACAGACACAAGGGATATCTTGCTTGTTACAGAATTGGGTCCCTGAGAATCCCTAGTGAGGGCATCAGACTCCATGGGAGACTTAGTGACAGGGGTTTTGGAACTGATTAAAGGAATTGCAGGTATCACAGATTTAATAGGAGAAATACCTTGCAAAACAGAAATTTTAGTAAAGGTGATAGGCATCACAGATAGGACAGACAGAAGTAAGCTAGGCAAGGTTGCTTCTATAACAGAAGATTTGGCAGCGGCAAAGCTTAACTCAGCGGCTGCTGGAGAACTTTTAACTACAGTGAGAAGGGACTGCAGATTTACAAAGTCAGGGATAAAGGGAGTCTCAAACTTGAAAGCCTGATCCTTCAAAAAGAAGGGCCCTAATTTTAATGGTACTGAGGGAGCAACAGCAGATACGCTGATCTCAGTAGGGGTCACTTGGAAAGGAGCATAATATGTACTGTTCGCTTTAAACCCTAGGATTTGAGAAGAGGAGAACTCAGACAGTGCAAGTGGGGTAACCACGCCTGTGCTGGTCTCTGAAGTGGGTATTTGGGAAGGAGTGTCTGGGACATCAGAAACGACAACAGATTCCACGAAAAGGGGTCTATGCTCAGAAGCAGGGGTCTCAGCTCTCTGAGTGACAGACGGGGTGATTGAAATACCTAGGAGTAGGGATTCTGCGAACAGGTTTAGAGAAACAAACGGCTCCAGAGTACTTTTTACTGGAGCCAGTATTATTGCCGAAAGTTCAGGGGGCATAACCCCGAGAATTTTAGCCGAGTCAGAGGACAAAAGGGGTTGATCCTCTGAGGCTAAGGAGGTATCCCTGACTGACGAACTAAAGGGATCTACCAAGGAAGATTCACAGGGCTGACCTGCAGGGGTTAACATAGGAAAAACCCCAAGGGTTAAATTACTCTGTACCTGAGAATCAGAGAAATAGAAGCTAGTCTCCGAGAGTGGGGTCATAGGGGGTTCTGCCTCTTGCCCTAGGGACCTATCATTAGACTGCGGAATACTAGGGTTAACAGTAGGAACCTCACAGAGCAGACTAGCAGGGGTTAATACAGAAAAAACCTCGGAAACAGAGCTTAGAATTTTTGGTTTAGGAAAAGAGGGCAAACAGGACTCATTCTCTGGTGCTAGGGAAGACACACTGACCTGGGGACTGCAGGGATTTACAGTGGGGAACGCATAAGCCTGACTAGCAGGGGTTAAGACCGAAATAACCTCAGGGACAGAACTTAGGGAGGTTAACTCAGGATTAGGGAGCGTGGCAGCTTCTTCCTTAGCGGGCAGCGACAGAGAAATGGTTTGACCATTCTTAGGAGAGAGAGGTAACCCCACAGGTTTAGTAACAGGACTGGTAGCACAGAGAATCTGCCAAGCAGCAGCATAGCTGGCAAGGAGGGGATCCTGTTCTATTATGTGAGTGTCTAGTGTTGAGGAAAATACATGGAGTGTATCTTGAGACTGAGCCAACATGAGGAGGGCGCTCTGTTCTACTAGATGAATGTCCAGTGATGAGGCCAGGGCATAGATTGCCTCTTGGGCGTCGGCCAGTTCCAAAGGGTACACGTTATCCCAGGTTAAAGGGGAATCAGGAGAGCGAATACAAGCGGCTAGAGACTGTTTTAAGTTCAGGATGCAGTAAGCCTTAATAAAGAGATCACAACGGCATTGTCTTTGCAAAGGGGTTAAACCTTCATACGTCCACAGTTCATCAACCAGGGGTAGTACTTCACACAAATACTGGCCTTCATAGTGGGACTGATACGCAGGACGGGACATAACTTCAGTTGGAAAATTGCCATCCCCCGCCACGGCGCGGTCCGGTTTTAACGGGCCGAGCATACTGTTACGCCGATGCTCGCCACAAACCGGGACCGGACCGCGGGGCTGAGGTGGGGTTATATAATCACCGACCTGAGTCCACGCAGACTGATCCGGAGTGCGCAGTTCGTAGTCGTACATCGCAGGGTCAGGATTGGAGAAGGCAGCATCGTCGTTATGGAAGCAGGAGTTCGGCAACAGGTAGTCAGGATTTCCCCGCTTCAGCTTAGGAGCGTGAGCGCGGGGGTGGCTTCTGCGCGAGGAGCGGCCTCGGCCCATGACGCCGATCTCAGCAGGAGGAGACAGCAGGCTGGCCGAAGTTCACCGCAGGGCAGCGTCGGGTAGAACCAACGCTTCAGCGCAGAAGTCCAAGGCAGGTCACTGCAAGAGGATCGCAGCAAGCCGCAGGAAAGGAAGGGTAGCCACTGCTAGGAGGGAATGCAGCAGGTACCGGTGCTGGCAACACGCTTCAGCACAGACGTCCCGGGTAGGCCACTGCAGGAGAATAGCAGCAGGCCAGTGCTGGCATCAACGCTTCAGCACAGACGTCCAGGGCAGGCCACTGCAAGGAGATAGCAGCAGGCCGCAGGAAAGGAAGGGTAGCCACTGCTAGGAGGGAATGCAGCAGTACCAGTGCTGGCATCAACGCTTCAGCACAGACGTCCAGGATAGGCCACTACAGGAGAATAGCGGCAGGCCACAGGACAGGAAGGGTAGCTACTGCTAGGAGGGAATGCAGCAGTACCAGTGCTGGCATCAACGCTTCAGCACAGACGTCCAGGGTAGGCCACTGTAAGGAGATAGCAGCAGGCCAGTGCTGGCAACAACGCTTCAGCACAGACGTCCAGGACCAGGCCTCTGGATACTCAGGAACTTGGAAGGTAAGAACGCTAGGAGAGAGGCCTGGGGTGGTTTGTGGCAGAGACAGTAACATAGAGGTAGGAATAGTTATGCTCGGCGCTGGTTCAGAGCCAACGCCTAGAATATAAAGGGCGGAGATCCAATCACAGGAGGAGGGTGTGTGAGAATTCCTCCAATGAAGTAGCACAGGGCAGAAGCTGCAATGAGAGGCAGCACCTGTGCCATTGATTGCCAGAGGAAGCCTGCAACTGCACAGGTCTGCAAGGCAAAAGTCAAAGCTAGTAGTGGATTCCTTACACTATCCCAGGCAGCATGTGTCATTGATGGAGCAGCGTCTTCTCTTCGTGGTCCTAGCGAGTCTTCAGTGTCTGTGGTGTCACTACCTCCGTGTTGAGATGGTGCGCTGGTGTTTACGCTGAAGAGGCTCCTTACGTAGTCTTCAGTGCGTCGGACCGGATCCTCTGAGGCTATCCGTCTGTACGGTAGCTCCCCGCCATCCTGTCTCGCAGCTGCTTCTAGGACTTCGGCTTGGGCTATGGCGGCAGCGGCTTCCTTCTCTTGATTGAGTGCCTCTAGATCCGCGTCTAATTCGGCCTTTTTGCGCGCAGCGGCGGCATTGGCAGCGGCGGCAGTAGCAGCGGCATTGGCAGCGGCGGCAGTAGCAGCGGCGCCGGCATTGGCAGCGGCATTGGCAGCGGTGGCAGTAGCAGCGGCATTGGCAGCGGCGGCAGTAGCAGCGGCGGCGGCATTGGCAGCGGCATTGGCAGCGGCGGCGTTCTGCTCCTCCTCTTCTATGCGCGCTCTTTCTGCCCTTACGGCTGCCTCTCTTCGACCATATTCGGCCCTGACACGTGCGGCCTCTGCGGTGGCTCGCGCCTTGGTAGCGCTTGTGCTTGCGCTAGATGCGTTAGATTGCGCTGATCTTGCTGACCTTGATGAGTGTCTGGATGTGCTGGAGCGCTGTGATGAAGTTTCCAGCAAAAGGTCCTTTCTCTGGTCTTCGGCCTCAGTGACAGTGGTCTGCACGAAGCCGTCACGCTCCCGGTCAGTTGCCTCCTGCTGGTCACGTTCGCTGAGGCTTTCCTCCATGTTAATTCTTTTTAGGTATGCGAGATATGTTTGTGACAGCATTTGGTAACGTTTGTGACTTGACCTCAATTGGGCTATAGCTTGCCTAATTTGTTTCTCCTGATCACTAGTACTTGCAACGTTACATATTTCACGACCAGTGTCCTCCCAGGCCTTCTCTAACCTTTCGCGGTGTGCTTCAATGTCAGTCTCATATTTTTCACGGGCCTTTTGTGTCAGTGTGACTGTCCGTTTGGGCCTTGCGCCTGCCCGCGCCTGTTGCACTTGCGCAGCGGTCTCTGTGTCTGAGTGATCGCTTTCCTGCGTGATGTCTGGTGAGGCTCTGAGTTCTGCCATGCTGTAGGTGTGTGTAGGCCTTTTGCCAGTGCGTGTGGCGTGCGATCTTTTACCTTGTCAGCGATGGGCGTCTGTTTCAGATGATGCCGAGCGGTGTCCTGCAGCGTGCAGCGTAGGGGTAGCTGTACTCACAGGTGTCCGTTGGCTCTGACCCGTGTCCTGGCGGGTGTCCGGCGGCGTGGCCCTTTATGGCGCTGGCCGTGGGAATGTGCGCAGGGGTAGGTGGGAAGGTGGCTCCTCACTGTGGGGCTGTGCAGGGGGTGGACTCAGACAGAGAAAAGGCAGTTAGGTATTGTGTAAGAAGCACTGTTTGTTGCTAGGCTGCTGTGCAGTGTAGGCTGCTGCTTGTTTGTTAAGGCTGCAGGCTGCTGTGCAGTTTGAGCTACTTGGTGCTTCCTTTGTCTTCTGTAGAGGCTGCTCTGTATTAGCTGTGTAAGCTGCTTGCTTGTACTGCTGTAGAGGCTGCTCTATATTGTCATGGAGTCTGGAGTAGCAGCTCCTGTAAGTGTCTGTAAGGCACACGATATCTTTTCACTATTCTGGAAGCCAGAGGGTCACGTGGTGATGACTTAGCTCAGATAGTGTCAACTCGCCCTCTTTTCCAAGAACGACAAGGTCTGTTTCTTTTCTTACTTTATTTTGGGGAAAGCAGGTAAATACAGTTGCTTGTGTAGAGGTGTAGGTCTAAATCTCTGTGTGTGCTCAGTAGTAAAGGGAGGTGAAAAGATAATCCTGCAGCACCATTACAGGGGTTACAGCGAGGTACTCACGAGTCCAGGGAAATGGTGGAAAGGAAATGGCAATGAATGCTGGGTAGTAAGATAGTCTGGGGACAGACCATCTGTGGGCAGAGCAGAGGGGGAGAAAGCAGACTAGCCCATTTGAGAGAAAGGCTGGGGCTGCCATGGCAACTCACAGGAGTGTCTGGGGAAGCTACAACATGTATCAATAATGTTGCATCTTTAACACAGCAAGCTGCTGGGAGAGGGGACATGGCACTGTGTTTTGCGTGCAGAACCAAACACATACAGCTGGCACTAATAAGCTGACAAGCAGGGCTGCGAGGAAAAAAGGGGGGGTGAAACAGAAATGTAGACAGGGGTATACCTGTTCCATGACAGTTCCTGCTTTCCTGCCTGGTGGATTGCACGCCGCTGATTTCTGCTGTGAGACCGCTCCTATGGATACTGGAAGCTAACAGTGAGTTGTATCTGTGGGTTATTATACCCCTATCTCTTACTGTATGGGACAAACTATGTACTTTTTATTGGTGCTTTATAGCATTAGGTACTAGTCCCCTATCCCTATTAGGCTATATAAGCACATTTGGAGTGGTCCTAGCGCAGAAAACTCATATACTAAAGGGACTGGCTTCTTCTGAAGCACTGGTTTTCCATACATCGAAGTAAGTAACCAGGATTTGATCTGTAAAATGCTGAGATCCTTTGAAATAACTTTTCTCGACATTGCTGCTTTAGAAAATAAACCAAGCACAAAGGAATGTATATTTGATGTGTATTCGATGTACAGTATATTCAATGTGCATTGAATTAACAGAAGTGATGGTGTATTCATAATGGACCTCGACAGGTAAAGTGTACCTTTTAACACCTGCAGCTCATGTCCACGCCCACCCAAAAATTCCACCAGGGACACAGTGCATAAAAGGTAACACAAATTGCACAGCCTCCCACATGCTGATCTCTATCGGAATGAGCTCTTGTCCAGATACTGTATTGTGCATTCTTCCATCTGCTTCCACAGATCAACCATGATTCTACGGACGCAAGAACCTGCAAAAATTCCGCCAGGGACACAATGCATAAAAGGTGACACAAATTGAATAGCCTCCCACATGCTGATCTCTATCAGAATGAGCTCTTGTCCAGATACTGTACTGAAGTATTGTGCATTCTTCCATCTGCTTCCATGGATCAACTCGATTCTACGGACGCAAGAACCTGCAATCTTCTGTTGTGCCGACCACGAGAAAGGGAAAGTCGGAAGCTGTTTTCAAGCCAAAACCTGTCACGCCTGTATGCCCACAGACCAAGCTACACCCCAGTACTGAGGTGGGAATGGTATGATACCACACACCCACAGCAGTGGGAGCAAGCCCAGAGTGTGGTATAGCGTTGCTGGGCCTGTTGGAAGAGTTGATAGTGTATACTTGCAACGCTTAGGGAATGTCCGTGAGAATAGTCGTGTCCGTTTGCCAATGTTCAGGGATCCAGAGGGTAGAATCATCAGAGGGCAAGCCAGGTCCTAGGAAGCCAGAGGTCAGCGGAGTTGTATGTGTAACATGGTTCAAAGGGATACCAGAGAGCAGAGTAGTCCAGTGTAAGCAGGGGTCAAAGCCAGGGAAATCCAAAGTAACACAGGAGCAGGTAATCACAGGAGCACAGCATAGGTCAGGTACACACAGGGAAACAGGAACTATGCAGAGCGAGGAAGAGGTGGACAGACAGTGATTATAAAAGAAGGTGCACCAATGACAGAGAGGGGAGGAGTAGAGAGAGAAGTGGGAGAAGCTAGAAATAGGTCAGGGGGTGAAGAGGATGAGACAGAAGGGGAAGACAGGGGAATGGCCTGTACAGCTTGGGTGGCAGAGACAGGGGGAACCTGATAAGAAGAATCTGTGCACGTGCCCCCTATAAGCTGGGGATGCACGCGCACAGGTTGCAAAACAGGCGCGGCCCGCACGGAGCAGGGGAAGACCGCAGGAGGGGGACGGAGCCAAGAGGAGGGGAAGGCGCGTGAGGCCTGTGACCGCGTGATGGCCAGCAAAGGCAGAGAGGAGCATGCATGCGCGCCCTCCGTGGGCTGAGGGGGTGCACGCACCGGACGCGTCACCAGGCGCGCGGAACGCCACGCCATGGGCACCACGCGAGGAGGAGGCAACGGGACGGATGGCACCACAGGGATAGGTAAAGGAGCTACCGCGGGGGAGAGGGAGCGGGGAGGATCAAAGCAGGGGCTAAGGGAGCGCGTGGGTATGCGGGACCTTCGGGGAGCGCGCTGCGGCAAGGGGAGAGAGGTAGAAGGTGAAGGAGAGGAGTGGGAAGGAGTAGAAAGGGTAACAGGAGATGGGAGAGAGGGACAAGGAGAGGAAGGAATCTCCTGAATCGTCACAGTATCCCCCCCTTGAGGATCAATCTCCGAGTGATCCAACCACGGCTTAAGGGGGAATTTCTGGTGAAACTGTGAAAGCAACCTAGGGGCGTGGACATGATGTGCCGGTACCTAGGAACGTTCCTCAGGACCGTAGCCCTTCCAGTGTACTAAGAACTGAAGTCCTTTTTTGGCGACACGAGAGTCGATGAGAGACTGTATTTCGTAGTTCTGTTGACCCAGGGTGGACAGTGGACTAGGTCTCCGAGAGGGATCCGGGAAATGAGGGCTGGACACAAATTCCTTAAGGAGGGAATCGTGAAAGACTGATGGAATTTTCATTGAGGGGGGAAGCTCAAGGCGATAGGCTACAGGATTAACCTTCTCTAGGATCTTGAATTGTCCCATTCTAGGAATCTAGGAGACAGTTTGGGTGAAGGAGTCTTGAGCCTAATATTCTTGGACGACAGCCAGACCAGATCACCAGGTTTGAATGAAGGACCTTTTTGGCGGTGACGATCAGCTTTGGTCTTTTGCTTGGCCACCGCAGACCGTAAGGACTTGAGAATCTTTTTCCAGGATTCTTGCAAGTTGGTGATATGAGAGTCGGCTGCAGGAACTCCAGAAGGAGAAGGTGAGAGAGGGAGACTACTGGGGTGAAAGCTACAGTTGATGAAGAAAGGAGACTCCTGAGTAGACTCGTTCATTAAGGAATTAATGGCAAATTCGGGCCATGGTAGAAGATCCACCAGTTATCTTGTGAGTCAGAAATGAAGCATCTAAGATGCTGTTCGAGAGTTTGGTTCATCCTTTCAGTTTGACCGTTGGTTTGTGGATGATATCCAGAGGAGAACAAGAGGGAGATACCCAATCTTTGAGACAAAGCTCGCCAGAATTTTGAGATGAATTGGGACCCTCGGTCTGAGACGATAGAAATGGGAACTCCATGCAGCCTAAAGATTTCTTTGGAGAAGACATCCGCCAAGGTGGCCGAGTTGGGAAGACCCTTGAGGGGAATAAAGTGAGCCTGCTTTGAAAATCTATCGACCAAAATAGTGTTCATGCCTTTGGACACTGGCAGTTCAACGACAAAGTCCATCAAAATGTGTTTCCAGGGTTGTTCAGGAATGGGAAGGGGTAGCAGAAGTCCAGAATGCTAATGATGGAGAGTTTTACTCTGGGCACAAACAGGACAGGCGGAAGTAAAATTGAGAATATCTTGATTCATCTTAGGCCACCAAAAAGTCCGTTTAATGAGATCAGCTGTCCTCTTGAAGCCTGGATGACCAACTGCTCTGGAGGAATGACCCCAAAGTAAGACTTTATGGCGGAAATGTGGAGCCGCGTAGAGACGTCCTTCTGGTACCCTGAACCTGCTGAGAACACGTGCTTGTGCCTTGTGGATCTCGTCCAATACATCAAAGTTGTTAGCCGAGACTATGCACTTGGCCAGGAGAATAGGATCTGAGATTTCTTTAGCCTCGGTCTCAGAGGCAAAAGGGCGTCCGCTTTAACATTTTTGGTACCAGGGATGGTGTAGTTGAAGCGGGAAAAGAAGAGTGACCAGCGAGCCTGGCGGGAGCCCAAACGACGAGCACCCTCAATATATAACAAATTTTTGTGGTCAGTGAGAATGGCGATTGGTTCCTTGGAACCCTCTAAAAGATGTCTCCATTCCTGGAGAGCCAACTTGATGGCCAAAAGTTCACGATTACCGACATCATAATTCTTTTCTGCTGCTGAAAATTTCCGTGAAAAAAACCACAAGGATGGAGTTTCTCTTGGGGAGAAGTCCTCTGAGACAGAACTACGCCAGCTCCTACGTCTGAGGCGTCAACCTCCAAAGTAAAGGGGAGGGAGGTATCCGGATGACGCAGGATGGGGGTTGACACGAATGCCATCTTGAGAGTCTCAAAGGCTGTGATGGCCTCTGGTGACCAGGATGAGACGTCTGCGCCCTTTTTGGTCAAGACGGTGATGGGAAGGGCTATGGAAGAAATTTTTTTGATAAAATTCCTGTAATAATTGGCAAAGCCAAGAAAACGTTGCACAGCCTTGAGCGAATTAGGGAGTGGCCAATCGAGGACCGCCTTCAGCTTCTCTGGGTCCATGGAGAAACCTTGGCTGGAGATGATATAGCCTAGGAAGCCCGTAGAAGCCTGGTGAAACAAACACTTCTTCATCTTGGCATAAAGACGGTTAGAACGCAGCCTGGAGAGCACAAGTTTGGTATGTTGAATGTGTTCCTCCAGATTTTTAGAAAAAATAAGGATGTCGTCTAGATAGACAATGACAAAAGTTCCCAAAACGTCACAGAAGATGTCGTTCATAAATTCCTGAAACACGGCCGGGGCGTTACACAGCCCAAAGGGCATAACAAGGTATTCATAGTGTCCAGAACGTGTGTTAAATGCAGTTTTCCACTCGTCTCCCTCGCTTATGCGAATGAGATTATAGGCACCCCTTAAGTCAAATTTTGAAAAAATAGAGGTCCCTTGGAGACGATCGAACAGTTCAGAAATGAGCGGAATCGGATACCTGTTTTTCACCGTGATCTTATTGAGTCCGCGGAAATCTATGCAAGGCCTTAGAGCAGCGGTGCGCAAACTGGGGGTTGCGCCCCCCTGGGGGGGCGCAAGATTGTTTAGGGGGGGCGCAGGAAGCAGCGGCGATATTGCCAGTAGCAGAGGAAAAAAAGCCGTCTGCAGCTGCAATTTTTCTTTTGGCCATTAGGTGGCGCTGTGCTCCGCTGTGCTACAGTACACAGCAGCATTTCCTTGCTTCCTGTATCAGCGTGTGTGACATGGGGAGAAGGGGTGAGTGAGACTGGCACATGGGGGGTGAGTGAGACTGGCACATGGGGGGTGAGTGAGACTGGCACATGGGGGGGGAGTGAGACTGGGACATGGGGGGAGTGAGACTGGGACATGGGGGGGAGTGAGACTGGGACATGGGGGGTGGGAGAGTGAGACTGGGACATGGGGGAGTGAGTGTGAGACTGTGGCATGGGGAGGGTGTGAGTGGCATGAGGGGGGTGAGAGTGTGAGATGGGGAGGGGGGTGAGAGTGAGTGTGACATGGGGAGGGGGGGTGAAAGAGCTACATGGGGATGGGGATGAGAGAGACACTGGCAGGAGGGAGAGAGACACACAATGGCTGGAGGGAGAGTGTGAGAGAGACACCGAGTGGAGGGAGAAACAATAGCTGGTTGGAGAGTGCAAGAGAGACACTGGAGGGAGGGAGAGGCAATGGCTGGAGGGAGAGGCAATGGCTGGAATGAGAGTGAGAGACAATGGAGGGAGGGAGACACTAGGGGGAGGGAGAAAGAGAGAGAGACACACGGGGAGGGAAAGAGAGTGGGGGAGACACTGAGGGGAGGGATAGAGAGGGACTGGAGGGGGAGTGAGAAATACAGGGAGTTGGAGAGATTGGAAGAGGAGTGTGAGACTGGAAGAGGGGAGAGAGTGAGAGACAATGGGTGGAGGGAGAAAGAGACACACTGGCTGGAGGGAAAGAGAGTTGGGGGATGGAGGGGGAGACACTGAGGGGAGGAATAGAAAGGGACTGGAGGGGGAGTGAGAAATACAGGGAGAGGGAGAGACTGGAAGAGGGGAGAGAGGTCCTGAGAGGTTCTAATGTGGCGGGAAGAGAGAGATTAATAATACAGCAGAAATGGGAACGCTATTAGACAAATATTATAATATTTATTTTTAAGTTATGTAGTTTCAGCTGTAAATACTTTTTTTGTAGACGCGTGGCGGGGGCGTTACAAAGCTGGTTTGCCCTCAATGGCTGAACCAGCTCACGTGCACTGACGTCATGTGATTTTGATTACATAAGGCAGGGGGGGCCCGAGAAATTTTATGGATTAAAAGGGGGGCTCGGCATAAAAAGTTTGCTCACCCCTGCCTTAGAGATCCATCCTTCTTCTTCACAAAAAAAAAACCAGCACCGGCAGGATAGGTGGAGTTGCAGATGAAAACTTTTTCCAGGTTTTCTTGAATATAAGTAGTCATGGCCTCGGTCTCCGGGATGGAGAGTGGGTAAGACTTAGACTTCGGCAGAACAGTCCCAGGAATGAGGTTGACCGGGCAATCGTACGGGCGATGAGGAGGGAGGACCTCTGCTTGTACCTTGTTGAACACGTCCAGGTACTCATGGTACACGACAGGCAGGGACGAACGATTGGCAGGTACGGAGTTCAGACCAGCAAGCACAACCACGAGAGGATCCGCTGGCATAGTTTCTGCGGACGAGGGCCACTGGATGGGCAAGGTACCGGACCAATCAACGCGGATTGTGGAGTTGAAGCCAAGGCAACCCTAATATAATTTGTTCGGAAGGGGACTGGAAAATGTCAAAGACAATTACCTCCTTGTGACCATCAGCCAGGGTCAAGGTAAGAGGAATAGACTCCCAGATGATGAAAGCCAGCTGGAGTGGTCGTCCGTCGATGGCCTCAAGGTCAACTGGGCTCTTCCTTCTGACCATGGGGATTTGATTCTCCACTGCAAACTGCCGGTCCAGGAAATTACCGCCCGATCCGGAATCTATGAACGCTTCGACCTTTACGACAAGGTTGGGACCCTCCAGTGTGGCTGGTAGCATCAGCTTCTTTGGAAGAGCTTTGGAAGGAGAGGGGTTAGGAGAGACAGTACCCAGTAGAAGCCCCTCTACCTTTACTGGGTGTGCCCGTTTCCTGGCTTCAAGGGACAATTCTGGAGACGATGTTCCGAGGAAGCACAGTAGAAACACAGCCTGTTCTGGCACCGCCGCGCTCTCTCGGTTGCCTGGAGTTGTTGACTGCCGACCTGCATAGGTTCCGCGGCCTCCAGAGCCAGAAGAGGAGTAGCGACTGACCTGTGAGAAACAACAAAGGGAGAAGAACGGGAACAGGGCCTCTCGTGTCGTCGCTCCTGCGTGCGCTGATCCATGTGTACGCTCAGGGTGATGAGTTCCTCCAGGGACGTAGGTCGGGCGTGAGTAGCCAGATCGTCTTTCAACGTATCTGAGAGTCTGTGCCAGTACGCAGCTGCGAGCGCCTCATCATTCCATTGGACTTCGGCGGCCAGCGTACGGAACACGATAGCGTATTTGGCAGCTGAATTTCGACCCTGAGAAACATGGAAGAGGGGGAAGGCAGCTATCTCGTGCCGTGCAGGGGTATCAAACACAAGTTGGAATTTACGTCTGAATAAAGTATAATCTTGCGTTATTTCGCTTACACGCTCCCATAGGGGAAAGGCCCAGGCAAGGGCGTCTCCGGTGAGTAGGGCGTAAATATAAGCAATATTAGCACGGCCAGTAGGAAACAGGAAGGTAGACATCTCAAACTGCACCTCACATTGGTTTAAGAACCCGCGGCAGTTGAGGGGGTTCCCATCATAGCGATTCGGAGAGGGAATCCGTGGGCCAGGACTGGCGTAGGTATTGGCCATTGTTGGCGCAGAAGCCGTGGAACCCTCCTGACAGGTGAAGGTGGCTAATTGCTGGGAAACCGTGGACAGCTGATCGCTAACAAAGCGTAAGGCCTCTATGGTAATACTTGTACCCACCTCAGGGGGGTCTGCGTTTGTTGGGCTCTGCATAATGTCACACCTGTATGCCCGCAAACCAAGCTACACCCCAGTACTGAGGTGGGAACGGTATGATACCACACACCCACAGCAGTGGGAGCAGGCCCAGAGTGTGGTATAGCATTGCTGGGCCTGTTGGAAGAGTTGTTAGTGTATACTTACAACGCTTGGGGAATGTCCGTGAGAAGAGTCGTGTCTGTTTGCCAATGTTAAGGGATCCAGAGGGTAGAGTCGTCAGAGGGCAAGCCAGGTCCTAGGAAGCCAGAGGTCAGCGGAGTCGTAGGTGTAGCAGAGTTCAAAGGGATACCAGAGAGCAGAGTAGTCCAGGGTAAGCAGGGGTCAAAGCCAGGGAAATCCAAAGTAACACAGGAGCAGGTAATCACAGGAGCACAGAGGGAGCACAGCATAGGTCATGTACACACAGGGAAACAGGAACTATGCAGAGCGAGGAAGAGATGGACAGACAGGGATTATAAAGGAAGGTGCACCAATGACAGAGAGGGGAGAAGTAGAGAGAGAAGTGGGAGAAGCTAGAGATAGGTCAGGGGGAGAAGAGGAGGAGACAGAAGGGGCAGACAGGGGAATGGCCTGTACAGCTTGGGAGGCGGAGCCAGGGGAACCTGATAAGAAGAATCTGTGCACGCGCCCCCTGTAAACTGGGGATGCACGCACGCAGATTGCAACACAGGCACGGCCCGCATGGAGCAGGGGAAGACCGCAGGAGGGGGACGGAGCCAAGAGGAGGGGAACGCGCGTGAGGCCTGTTCCCGCGCGATGGCCAGCAAAGGCAGAGAGGAGCATGCATGCACGCCCTACGTGGGCTGAGGGGATGCACGCACTGGACGCGTCACCAGGCACGTGGAATGCCGCGCCGTGGGCACCACGCAAGGAGGAGGCAACGGGACGGATGGCACCACAGGGGAAGGTAAAGGAGCTACCGCGGGGGAGAGGTAGCGGGGAGGATCAAAGCAGGGGCTAAGGGAGCGCATGGGTATGCAGGACCTGCGGGGAGCGCGCTGCGGCAAGGGGAGAGAGGTAGAAGGTGAAGGAGGGGAGTGGGAAGGAGTAGCAAGGGTAACAGGAGATGGGAGAGAGGGACAAGGAGAGGAAGGAATCTCCTGAGTCGTCACAAAACCAAAGGTGCCTAAAGAAAAGGTTCTGAAGGCTTCCAAGGCAAAGATCTCTTGCCCTTTGTATGTGAAGAAGAAAATAGCCAACATCTGTGATGATTAAGTTGTTTGGATGGGCCCTTCCAGTGCCCCTGCACCCACCGAAGTCGAATCGGACGTCCCGGACTTTTAACTGTCATCACCCACCGACACCGATTCCCAAACATCTGCTTGCTCTGACCCTTTGTCTACCAATGCTCATCCGGAAAACCCCAGCTCACCTTCTCCTGCACCAGCCACGCCGATGTTCATCCAGAAACCCCCAAGTCACCTCCTCCAGCTCCCAGCCACACCGATGTTCATGCAAATGACACCAACACTCCTTGCACCAGATTCAGCTTGGTCATCTGCATCTGTTGATCCTGATCTGCATGCTGGATGTTTTTAGTGGTATCGCAATGACTGACAACTGAACCAGGACAGAATGGAGGCCAAGGTGGATCGTCTTTTTGAGGCAATGGAGAGGATGGATAGGTGCATGGATGTTCATCTGGAGAAGATTGAGAGGAACATCCTGGGGCTCTATTCTTTGCATGGAGTCCCTGCCCCTGTATGTCCGACACAGGAGTATTAGGGTTTACCTGGAGGTGCCTTATTCTCCCATGGAGGTACCACATACCCCCTCTCCCTTGTGTCATCACCAAGCACAACACGTGAACCGTGAGAGACAGCATCAATGGCCTTTTAAGGCATAAAAGGGCTCTTCCTTGTAGGCCCATCGACTTGTTGGACAACTACACGTTATAAATTTATGTACAAATAAAGTTGTGCCGCCAATATTTTAAATCTAATTTTAAATCTAATGTTTTAAATTATTTAATTGTTCAATGCTTCTTTTCTATTTTGCATGTCTGGAGCTGTGCAAACACAACGTGCTGGAAACTCTCCCAGCACTGCTGCCAGGTAAGACAGAGTGTTCAAATCCATGCATGCCATGCCCCTTCCCCCAACCCCCCCAAAACCTAATGTAAACCTCTAGTCCTAATGTAAAGTGCTGTACCCCATGCCACGCATGCTTTGTCTCTTCCAACCCCCCCAAAAAAGCAGAAGATACTGTATAATAATGGACTGTACTGGTATAATAATTGTTTTCTATATCTGTTTTGCTTGTGCATGTCTGGAGCTGGGCAAAGACAACATGCAGGTTATACACCCACCACCCTAGTGCTGGAAACTCTCCCAGCAATACTGTCAGGTAAGACACAGTGCTCCAATCCATGCATGCCATGTCCCTTCCCCCAAAACCCTAAAAATCTAATGTAAACCTTTAGTCCTAATGTAAAGTGCTTTACCCCATGCCATGCATGCTTTGTCTCCCCCAACCCCCCAAAAAAGCAGAAGATATTAAAATGGAGTGTACTGGCATCATGGTTTAATAGTTTTTTCATGTGTAGGCAAAATATAGTCATAATGTCATGCCCTTTTCCCCCAAACCCCCCCAAAAATCAGGATTGCATAATGTACGGTGCGATTGATAATATACAATATTGTCTCTTTATTTACAGACTCAGATGTCCAAGAAGCACCAGCCATTGCGAAGAAGAAAAAGACAAGATTGTACATTTTGGAGGCGACGTATTTTTTGTATTCTTTTTTCCTTTTTTATCCTGTACAAATAAAAATGTTCATTCTTTAAATAAACATTTTGGTGTGTTCATGTTTTTATTGTTTAGACACTTACAGTAGTACAATACATAAAGTACTAAAGGCATTTAAATATACTGTATATAAATATCTCGTTGACATACTGTAAAGTACTGTATACAGTATAAACATAATAAGGTGAATTTACTGTTTAGATACACTTACAGTAGCACTATACTGTACATACTGTAATATAAAGTTGTAAAGGCATTTAAATATATATATAAGTACTGATGTCATTTAAATATACTGTATCTAAATATATATTTGACATACACCAGGGGAGTGAAATCTTTATCCCCTGCGCCCCCCTGCCGGCTGTCCTCTCCATGCTCCCCCCTCCCTTCCTCTTCCTTACCTTGCTTCCCAGTGTCTGGGCATTTCCATAGCAACATGACATCACGACCCTGCGGTGTCATTTGATGCTGCCATGGAGACGCGTTTCCAGATGCCAGCTGAACCACAGTAAGTAAGGTTTACAGAGGCCTTTGGCGCTCAGAGGGACTTAATTTAAGTGCCTTCGGGAAGCGCGGGGCCTCTGTAAACCCCGCACTGCCCGCAGTTAATTTTGCAACCCCCAGTTTGCGCACCACTGACATTATAAAAATCTTTAAAATGCGTTGCATTTATTGTTTACATACACTTACAGTACAGTGAGGAAATGCACTGTATCTTACTGTAAATTAATTTAATTCTGAACAAGGTTACATAACGACACGCATGCGCAGAAATGTGATGACACGCACATGCGTTTCAACAAGGTTCCATTTTGACATACACGCATGCGCAGGAATGTGATGACACACATGCGTTTCAACAAGGTTCCATTTTGAAATACACACATGGCGGAATATACATTCGGAAGAAGAGGTGACGTTGTATTTTTGTATTATTCATTTTAACTTTATTATCCTGTAGAAATAAAACATTTAATTCATTAAAAATTCTTTTTGTTGTGTGTGTTCATATTTTTAATCTTCAAATTACAATTAAAGACACTTTAAGTACTGTACGGGAATAAAAGACAGGTTGCATTGCAATTAGATTTTTCAGACAAGAACACACGATCGCCCACTTGTGTTTCTCGACGGTATTGCAGACAACACTAAAATTCAATTTTCTGCACTCGATCAAAACACTAGTAAACTTGCGTCTTAACACATGAAAATTTCAAGAAATCACACACCAAGACCGGGTGTACCAAGGAATTCGACCCGCTAAATGATCGGATAACGACCGCTGCATCTGTATCTTTAAAAAGGAAATAGATTCAATTATTGAATTAGGTATTTCCAACAGGTGAATGTCAGAAGAAACAGGGAAATTTCTTAAACAGCCATTTCCCGTTATTCCGGTATTGCACATTCTACCAAAAATACATAAGTCCGTTAAAGCACCACCAGGGAGACCAATTGTACCTGCCAGAGGATCTTGGTGTCACACTCCACAATTCGTTGATTTTTTTCTACATCCCATGGTGGTCCAAAATAGCTCATGTGTGCAAAGCGATCAATTAGCACTTTTCCCTGATCTAGAACCAGCTTTACTTATACATTTTTTTTCAAGCAGCAATTACATTACACCACGAATAGCACATTCTACACATGCTAAGTGCACCTGCTTCTTGTCTTTTGTAATTCTTCTGTAACTTCTCTCTTCCCAGGCCTAAGGCCCGGTACCTGCTGGCTACTGCAGCGCATGCTGTGGCGGATGCTGCAGGGACAAGAGCCACCCCTCAATGGGTGCTGGGCCCGCTGTGAGGGGGGGGCCGCCGCGCTGCATGGGGAGTTTTTCCAGACAGCAAGAAAATTGTGAGGGGAACTAGCAACGGAGTGCTAGGCCACGGACATTTCACAGATGGCCACTTAAGAGTAGTCTGTGCCCTATGACTGAGCCACTGATTGGGTCACCTCTGCTGAAGCAAGGATATCCTGAAAATATTACCTGTTGGTGACCCTTGAGGACTGGAGTTGCCCACCCCTGTCCTAGGATAAAGTCTGAGGATCTTGGTGTTTAACCGATGTCTAGCACGAAGCACAAGTGGGCTGACTTAAGGAATTATTGGGGTATCCAATTATCTTGACAAAAAAAAAGTGTATTGCTTTTGTCACGTTTATACAAAACTGTTATTATGCATGTGAACAAATATTCACTTTGTTAGTGGTTGTTGCAGTGTTACAAGATGTACAGGACCTGCAGCAATAAGAAGCAAAGTTACCATAATCCCTGAGAGGTCTCTGAGAAAAGCTGCCAAGTTACAACCTCGTAATAAACACTTGGGGCTTTGTTCTGCATATGTCAAGAGCTCTAAAACCTGGTCAAATAGTGCTGAACTTGCACTTCAAAACTTATCAGCACTTGGCTGGGATGTTCTGTAATGTATCAATATGACCAGCGGTGCTTTTAGAGCAGGGGTCTCCAAACTCGGTCCTCAATGGCCGCCAACAGGCCGGCTTTTATGGATATCCCCATTTCATCACAGGGTCAAATCAATGGACTGAAAGAGTAGCAGGTCTGTTGCCAGCCCCCAGATACGGTGCTCAATAAAACAGCCCAAATTGACAAACTGGAAACAAGCTGTATAATGTAATAAACAAGTGTAACACTGTTAACCCCCACCCCCCCAATCTCATATAAGGACAAGTACTAGGGATCATCACGCATTACCAGGTGTGTGGTGCTATATCTGTAGGCTGCAGGAGTTCTGAGTTGTCTACATAGATGGTATTGAGACAGGACAGGCTTAGTGAATCTCTGCGTTCTTCTCTGTTGTGTAGCGCCTCCAGCTGTGATGGAACCCAGGGTGTATGGGTGTCAGCCCCCATCACTGCACTCCTTACCCCCCTGCCAAGGAACTGATAGGCAAAGGTAGAGTTGAACAGGATTTATTGTAGTGTATTATTGCAGCAGTTCTTCCTTGCAGAATGGTCTCTCTGAAGTCCCAGGACTTCTAGATGGTGCTGCCCGGTAGTGTGGGGTCTTGGGTCTTTGTGTTCTCTAGGCCTCTTGGACTTAGAGTGGGCAAGCTCATCCTCGCGATGGGAGAGACTTACAGCCCTTCCTCTCTCCTTCGGGAGCAGAGGCAGACTCCTCTAACTTTGATGCTCCTCCTTGGAAAACTCTGGAATGGGCGGGCTCATGCACTGTACCCACCTCTAAAGGGGCTGTACAC
Source organism: Ascaphus truei (assembly GCF_040206685.1). Taxonomy (NCBI): domain Eukaryota; kingdom Metazoa; phylum Chordata; class Amphibia; order Anura; family Ascaphidae; genus Ascaphus; species Ascaphus truei. Next base: position 267,440,367 of record NC_134487.1, on the reverse strand, counting down.
AGGCCATGAGTCACCACCTCTCTTCCTTCACTTTCATGGGGAAGTAGAAGGGGGTCACTGGCCCATAGATTAACCTGCTACTGCCTGGAATTTAACAGGACTTACATAGCAGATATACTATGTGGGGAAATAACGGTATGATGGGACATACCCATACATGTTATACAAGTCTTAAATGTCTTCCCGTTCTCCTGTTTATCCGTGAGTTTGTCCCAATTCAGTAGCAGTCACGAGTAATTAACACAATAATTGTATTGATGTTTACCAAACACTGCCAATTAAAACCACTGATAGTGGATGGCTAGCATGGTCTCTGTAGCAATTGGCTAAAAAATTGAAAGCACAATAGTGTGCTAACATTACTCACGGTCACCGAGAAGGTAATCCGACAGCTCCAGCGCAGCAAACCTTCCAGTGGAGTGAACTGCCTCACTTAGTAGGACTCGAAAGTAAGTATCGGGGCGTAGTAACTGGAGCCTGATTACTGGAGGAAGATCCGACGGCACCAGAGCGGCACAGCTCCCGGTTGAGTCGACCGCTTCACCCGAGGAGACAGGAAGCTGAACATTGTGCCTCGGTCAATGGGCGGGGCTGAAACCTGAGAGACAGGCTGGAAAAGGTGAGAGAGAGGGAAGGGACGGGGCCTTGATCAGTGGGTGGGGCTGGAGCTGCAGCCTGAGACAGGCTGGGAAAGGTGAGAGGGAGGGGCGGGGCCTCTGTCAGTGGGCGGGCTGGAGCCTGAGAGACAGGCTGTGAGAGGGAGGGTGGGGTCTTGATCAGTGGGTGGGGCTGCAGCCTGAGAGACAGGTTACAAAAGGTGAGAGGGAGGGAAGGGGCAGGGCCTTGGTCAGTGGGTGGGGCTGGAGCCTGAGAGACAGGCTGGGAAAGGTGAGAGGGAGGGATGGGGTGGGGCCTAGGTCAGTGGGTGGGGCTGGAGCTGCAGCCTGAGAGACAGGCTGGGAAGGTGAGAGGGAGGGAAGGGGCAGGGCCTCAGTCAGTGTGCGGGGCTGGAGCCTGAGAGACTGGCTGGGAAAGGTGAGAGGGAAGGAAGGGGCGGGGCCTCAGTCAGTGGGTGGGGCTGGAGCTGCAGCCTGAGAGACAGACAAGTGAGAGAGGGGAAGGGGTGGGGTCTTGGCCTGTGGGCGGAGCTGCAGCCAGAGGCTGGGAAAGGTGAGAGGGAGTAAAAGGTGAGAGGAAGGGAAGGGGCAGGGCTGCAGCCTGAGAGACAGGCTGGGAAAGATGAGAGGGAGGGAAATTTGGATGAAAAAACTGAGCACTTTGATGAAGATTAGGGCTGGAGGCAGGTATGAATAAAAATATTATTTATTGAAAAAACATAACAAAAAAATTATAAACTCTTTGATAAAGCGCCTTTTCAGGCCGGAAACACGTTAGAGGACTTCATTTTTTTGTTATGTTTTTTCAATAAATAATATTTTTATTCATACCTGCCTCCAGCCCTAATTTTCATCGCAGTGCTATTTTTTCATCCAAATTGCTACTCTATCTACAACGCTGACGCACGCCATTACCGGAACCTCAGGAGAGCATGTGAGTGCTTATGCTTTATTTGGATACACTCTATTTCTTTATTGCCAGTGGGTGTTTTGTTATGGTTATTATTGCTCCAGCCGCACGGACTGAAGGGTTAAGACCTGAGCTCTTGTGAGGGGGTGAGTCTTGTTTTTACGGGCTCTTCCTCAAGCTGCGCAGTTTCTAGTTTCCCCTGTGTCCAATTGTTTATCTGTATTCATATGGTTGAGCTACTTTTTGTCAAACACCCACACCAATTGTGCATTTAAGAAGATACATATTGGTTTATGGTTCCGGTTTTCTCCTTCCATCATGGATATTAGAAGCACCAAATAGGGATTCATTTCCCATACCATGCGAGAGGGAGGGAAAGGTGAGAGGGAGGGAAGGAATGGGGCCGGTCAGTGGGCGGGGCTTGAGAGACAGGCTGGGAAAGCTGAGAGGGAGGGGAAGGATTAAATCACAGGGGTAATAACAGACTTGAAAGGGAAAGGATACAGGAAGGAAGAGATTGAGAGAAAATGATGTACAAGAGAGGGGAAAAAAGACACGAGAGAGAGGAAAGAGAGCAGAGAGAGGAGAGAGAGCGAGCAATGAGAGAGAGGGGAGAGAGAGAGCAGAGAGAGAAAAGAGAGAGGGCAAAAAGAGAGAGCAGAGAGAGAGAGGGACAGTAGGGCAAGAGAAGAGAGAGCGCGAGAGAAAAGAGAGAGAATGCAAAAAGAGGGAGAGAGCAAGAGAAAGACATGAGGGGGCCCGCACATGTCTAGCTGCGCCACTGGTACAATAAATAATGCATTGTAAACTACACACAAAGAATCTGTATTTCCAAACAAGAATCGTTTAATTTCAGTTTAATTTGAGGTTGAGGTAATAAGATGAGACAGTGCCCCTCCCAGGAAGGCAGCAGGGTCTTCATTAGACATTCAGGCAGGGCTGGTTTGGGGAGCAAGTATATGTGGTGGGTTGTGTGTATGTACACATATATATATATATATATATATATATATATATATATATATATATATATATATATATATATATATATAATATATATATATATGAGCACACAGCTATATTTGCATATATATATATATAAATATATATGCATATAGATATATATACATATAGATATATAGATCACGAGAGAGAAAGGGGGTGAGAGAAGGGGTCTGAGAGCAGGCACACAAGACAGAGGGTAAAAGGAATCAAGAGACAGCACGCAAGAGAGAGGGCCTGTTAGCAGGCATGCAAGAGAGAAAGGGGTAAAGAGGGCAAGAGAGAGGGTAAGAGGGAGCAAGAGAGAGCAGACAAGAGAGAGGGTCTGAGAGCAGGCACACAAGAGAGAAGACCAGAGAGCAGGCACGCAAGAGAGAAAGGGCTAAAGGGGCAAGAGAGAGCAGGATGCACGTGTGTGGTGCGAGTGTGTTGGTGTGTGTGTGGTGTTTGTATGTGGTATACTGTATATATGTATAATATATATATGTATATGTGTGTGTATATATATATACACACAGACCACACATACTAGCCACCTGGCCCCCCAAGCCAGCCCTGTCTGAATATCAAATGGAAACCTTGTCTTTCAGACGGGATTGCTTTTCTCGTCTTTCTTTTGGGGTTTCATCTGAAGTTCAGGCACGACGCCTCCTGCCTCCTCTTTCTTTTCATTTTTGGGTTTCATTCCAAGTTCTTTATCTAACTGTTCAGGATTCTACTGATGCCCATCAGCGTGGCAGCATTGCCAAAGCACACCAAGCACCGTGGCAGCAGGAACAGGTCCACTGATGCTCATCGGTGTGGCAGCAGTGTAAAAGCACACCAAGCACTGTGGCAGCAGGAACGGGTCCACTATTGCCCATCAGCGTGGCAGCAGTGTCAAAGCACACCAAGCACCATGGCTGCAGGAACAAGTCCACTGATGCCCATCACGTAGCTGCAGTGTCAAAGCACACCAAGCACCGTGGCAGCAGGAACAGGTCCACTGATGCTCATAAGCGTGGCAGCAGTGTCAAAGCACACCAAGCACAGTGGCAGCAGGAACAGGTCCACTGATGCCCATCGGCGTAGCAGCAGTGTCAAAGCACACCAAGCACTGTGGCAGCAGGAACGAGTCCACTGATGCCCATCGGCGTGGCAGCAGTGTCAAAGCACACCAAGCACCGTGGCAGCAGGAACGGGTGCACTGATGCCCATCAGCGTGGCAGCAGTGTCAAAGCACACCAAGCACCGTGGCAGCAGGAACGGGTCCACTGATGCCCATCAGCGTGGCCGCAGTGTCAAAGCACACCAAGCACCGTGGCAGCAGGAACGAGTCCACTGATGCCCACCAGCGTGGCAGCAGTGTCAAAGCACACCAAGCACCGTGGCAGCAGGAACGGGTGCACTGATGCCCATCAGCGTGGCAGCAGTGTCAAAGCACACCAAGCACCGTGGCAGCAGGAACGGGTCCACTGATGCCCATCAGCGTGGCAGCAGTGTCAAAGCACACCAAGCACCGTGGCAGCAGGAGCGGGCTGTTAAGGTCCATTCCAACACTGTATGAATGGCGCATGCGCCTAGATCCTACGAGATAAATGCGAAAACCACAGATTTATTATAGGCAAGAGCTGAGCAGAGCTTATATTCTCTTTGGTTATAATCATCACAAGCAAGTAATATTGGGGGGTTCTGAACACGAAAATTACATTTCAATGGAAGTGTTGCCTTCAGTGATTGAGACTCCATTGATGTCTGAGAGCAAGATGAGTGAAGGCTGGCTTTCACTAAGTGAGACTCACTGAGAATTAGTGAGACCTAAACAGGAGACTTTTAACAAATCAACAAGGCTTTGGAAAAAAACACTTTTGGGCCAAAAGACTGGCAAAATAGCTACTATTTATGGCCAAGCTTACAGGGGCATTTTGTTGGTATTTGTAAGAGATAATGGTATTAAATAGATTGGTACCTATTCTGCCGACATGTATCGTATCCTTCTTCTTCTATGGCTCCTGCGGCTGATCTGCTTCTGTGCCACGGGACTTTTCTTGATTTTACGAGTCTGGAAGCAGGAACAGTTTGACTTCTGACTGGAGGGCACTAACAGACAGGTTATATACTCATTGACAAGGCATGGCACTAAGGGTGTGGCATGCCCCATAGGAATGGCACCAAGGGTGTGGCATGCCCCATATGAATGGCACCAAGGGCGTGGCATGCCCCATAGGAATGGCAGCAAGTGTGTGGCATGCCCATAGGAATGGCACCAAGGGCGTAGCCTGCCCCCAAGCACGATTTCTGCTTCTTCCTTTTGATTTTTGCATTTCATTCCAAGTTCTTTATCTAGCTGTTCAGGTTTCCACTGATGCCCATCAGCCTAGCAGCAGTGTCAAAGTACACCAAGCACCGTGGCAGCAGGAACGGGCTGTTAAGGTCCATTCCAACACTGTATTAAAGGCGCTTGGGTCTATGTCCTACGGAGATAAATGAGAAAAACACAGATTTGTACCAGAAGCAAGAAGCTGGGCAGCGCTTATATTCTCTTTTTTGGTCTTGGTAAGAGATAATGGTATTCATAGATTGGTACCTATTCTGCTGCCATGTATCCTTCTGGTTTTGGTAAGAGATAATGGTATTAAATAGATTGGTACCTTTTCTGCTGCCATGTATCCTTCTTCTTCTATGGCTCCTGCGGCTGATCTGCTTCTGTGCCGCGGGCCTCTCGCCTCCTGCTACTTTAGGCAATTTTCTTGATATTACCAGTCAAGAAGCAGATGACTTCTGACTTGAGGCACCAACAGCCAGGTTATATACTCATTGGCATTCTGACCTCGTGTGACATTTTTACCTCTGTGGCATCATTGCCTGCATGACATCATAGTCTCTGAGACAGGGCTGCCTGTAAAAAACTTTTTAACATAACTTTTATTGAGTTTCAGTACAGTATACAAATTACATTACATCTCATCCTTCTGGTAACAATAAATAAAATCAAATAACTAATAAGGATCACACATCACGGGGAGGGGTAGTTAATCTTTCTTGGAATTGCATCTCCCTATGTCTTGCTCATGGATTCATCTCTACCATGCGGTCCTGTTCTGTTACTTCTATTACTAGGTCTGCACCATCCTATCCCGCTCCTGAGCTTCCCACAGTCAGTCAGAGGAGAACGTATTTATTACTATCAGCGGGATTGTGGTATTATTCACTCCTGGAATGTCTGAGCCAGCCACGGCAGCCAGACTTTTTGGAATTTAGCACCAGTATCATTAACCAACCTTGTTCATTTGGAGCTGCAGCCAGAGATATGCTGGCAAAGGTGAGAGGGAGGGGAAGGGGCGGGGCCTCAGTTAGTGGGCGGGGCTGGCGCTGCAGTCTGAGAGACAGGCTGGGAAAGGTGAGAGGGAGGAAAGGGGCGGGGGCCTCGGTCAGTGGGCAGGGCTGGAGCTGCAGCCTGAGAGACAGGCTGGGAAAGGTGAGAGGGAGGGGAAGGGGTGGAGCCTCGGTCAGTGGGCAGGGCTGGAGCTGCAGCCTGAGAGACAGGCTGGGAAAGGTGAGAGGGAGGAAAGGGGCGGGGCCTTGGTTAGTGGGCAAGGCTGGAGCTGCAGCCTGAGATACAGGCTGGGAAAGATGAGAGGGAGGGGAAGGGGTGGAGCCTCGGTCATTGAGCGGGGCTGCAGCCTGAGAGACAGGCTGGGAAAGGAGAGGGGGGTAAGGTGAGAGGGGGGGAAGGGGCGGGGCCTCATCAGTTGGCGGGGCTGCAGTCTGAGAGACAGGCTGGGAAAGGTGAGAGGGAGGGGAAGGATTAAATCACAGGGGTAATAACAGACATGAAAGGGAAAGGACAAAGTGATTGGTGAAACCTGGCGCTAATTAAATGCTAGTGATCACTTAAAATACAGTGAATATATAATACACATATGATGGTGTAAAAAATTAAAGTGACTAAAAATAGTGCAATTGTGAAAAAGTTATATAAGTTGTAACCCACTGCTCAGACCCTCTGGAAGGGACTGTCTTGACTGGTCCCAGATGATCAATACGCTTTTTCTCAACCCAGGGGGAGCATGTGGGAAAAAACAACAAAGAAAAAACACACTAAGTGCAGACAATAATGTTCAATGATGAAATAATGTGATGCTTGGCTCCTATGTGCTGCCTACTCACAGAATGTCAGTAGGATAAAGACAGTGGCGGGTTATATGGAGTCTGGTGGGTCTCTCTGGATACAGCCAGGAAGCAGCTAGGACTAGAATATCAGGTGCAGACGTACATGGAAAGATAAAGACAGACCTCCATGGTGCAGATCAATGGTACAAGGATAATATTTATGTAATAATAAAAATGTGCACTTACAATGTTAAAAATCAATAATAGCGTTTTATCACTATACCAGTGAAATGGAGTGTGTAGATGGTTGCCGCAGCTCACCGCACTGCCGACGTCCTGGGTGGGCTGTTTCACAGGCTCTCTGTAGCTCCCTCTGCACCATGCAGTGTGGGGATCGCCTCCAGCTGTGTCTCCGGCGCGACACGTCACTTCCGGTGGGCATGATCAGCTCCGTCGTGTCACTTCCAGTCCGGCAACAGATTGACAGCTCTGTGTGCAGGCTTCTCTGCTTTCCTGTGTCAGCTCAGGAAATCTGTCTGTCCTTCCTTGGTTCAGCCCCCCTGAACTGGAGCTGCAGCCTGAGACAGGCTGGGAAAGGTGAGAGGGAGGGAAGGGGCAGGGCCTCGGTCAGTGGGCGGGGCTGGAGCTGCAGCCTGAGACACAGGCTGGGAAAGATGAGAGGGAGGGGAAGGGGTGGAGCCTCGGTCATTGAGCGGGGCTGCAGCCTGAGAGACAGGCTGGGAAAGGAGAGGGGGGTAAGGTGATAGGGGGGGAAGGGGCGGGGCCTCATCAGTTGGCGGGGCTGCAGTCTGAGAGACAGGCTGGGAAAGGTGAGAGGGAGGGGAAGGATTAAATCACAGGGGTAATAACAGACATGAAAGGGAAAGGATACAGGAAGGAAGAGACTGAGAGAAAATGACATACAAGAGAGGGAAAAGAAAGACATGAGGGAGAGGAAAGAGCAATGAGGGAGAGGAAAGAGCAATGAGGGAGAGAGAGAGGCAGAGGAAAGAGAGCAATGAGAGAAGAGAGAAGAGAGAGAGAGAGAGAGAGAGAGAGAGAGAGAGAGAGAGAGAGAGAGAGAGAGAGAGAGAGAGAGAGAAAAGAGAGAGAGACCAAAGAGAGAAAAGAGAGAGAGAGGGCAAAGAGAGAGAGAGAGAGAGCAGAGAGAGAGACCAATGAGAGAAGAGAGAGAGAGAGAGAGATAGAGCAAAGAGAGAGTGAGTGAGAGAGAGAGAGTAAACAGAGAAGGCAAAAAGAGATAGGACAAAAAAGAGATTGAGCAGAGAGAGTGAGATAGGAGAGAGCGAGCAAAGAGGGAGAGAGCAAGAGAGAGACACGAGGGGTCCCGCACATGTCTAGCTATGCCACTGGTAGAATAAATAATGAATTGTAAACTACACACAAAGAATCTGTATTTCCAAACAAGAATCACTCATTTTCAGTTTAATTTGAGGTTGAGGTAATAAGATGAGACAGCGCCCCTCCCAGGAAGGCAGCAGGGTCTTCATTAGACATTCAGACCGGGCTGGCTTGGGGGGCAAGTATATGTGGTGGGTTGTGTGTGTATACATACACACACACACACACACACACACACACACACACACACACACACACACACACACACACACACACACACACACACACACACACACACACACACACACACACACACACACACACACATATACAGTGTTCGACAAATCACCCAAAAATCTACTCGCCCAACCAAAAAAATCTACTCGCCACCTAGTCCCGCCCCTAGTCCCGCCCCCAACCCCACCCCTAGTCCCGCCCCCAACCCCGCTTTAAAATAAAATATGTAAATAAAATACATTTAATAAATTCCTGGTCAGAACATTCGTTTTTGACATAAATGTATTTATTGTATTACATTATACTACAATTAGTCCTTGTTACGTGTGTGTGTGTGTGTAAATGTCGATCTAGAAATAAAAGCCAGATGTGAATGACTAGTTTCCTGAACCCCTTAACCAGTGTCTGGATGTCCCCACTTCACAACATCTAAAGCAGCAATCCCGCCTGGGATCTTACCTGATCCGCAGTCCCTCAATATCCAGGTACCCTCATTCCCGCAATGTTATATATTGGAGGGGATGTGTTCCCTACCTGTCTTCTGGGTTAGGGGGTGTTCCGATGTCTCCCGTGTGAAGCTTGAGTCAGATCTGGAAGAAAGCAGTATAGGTTATTTTGGTGTAGTATAGGGCAGTTAAGATATATAGGGTAAATAAGAGATCCAGAGTGTGAGAGAGTGTGGATGACAGAGAGAGAGAGTGGGGGTGAGAGAGAGAGAGTGTGGGGGAGAGAGAGTGTGGGGGGTGAGAGAGAGAGAGTGTGGGGGTGATAGAGAGAGTGTGGGGGAGAGAGAGAGAGAGTGTGGGGGAGAGAGAGAGAGTGGGGGAGAGAGAGAGAGAGTGTGGGGGAGAGAGAGAGAGAGAGGGAGAGTGTGGGGGGGAGAAAGAGAGAGGGAGAGTGTGGGGGAGAGAGAGAGAGAGGGAGAGTGTGGGGGAGAGAGAGAGAGGGAGAGTGTGGGGGAGAGAGAGAGAGGGCGAGAGAGAGGGCGAGAGAGAGGGCGAGAGAGAGAGAGGGTGAGAGAGAGGGCGAGAGGCAGAGGGCGAGAGGCAGAGGGTGGGGTGATTGGGTGACACTTCTGGTATCACACACACACACACACACACACACACACACACACACACACACACACACACACACACACACACACACACACACACACACACACACACACACACACACACACACACACACACACACACACAGAGACACACACACACAGAGAGAGACACACACACACACAGAGACACACTCACACACACACAGACACACAGAGACACACTCACACAGACACACAGAGACACACTCACACACACACAGAGACACACTCACACACACAGAGAGACACACTCACACACACAGAGAGACACACTCACACACACAGAGAGACACACTCACACACACAGAGAGACACACACAGAGACACACTCACACACAGAGACACATTCACACACACAGGGAGACACACTCACACACACTCTCTCTCACACACACACACACAGACACTCACACACACTTTCTCTCTCTCTCACACACACACACACACACATGCACACACACAGACACACACACACACACACACACACACACACACACACACACACACACACACACACACACTCACACACACAGACACTCACTCACACACACAGACACTCACACAGACACACACACACACACAGAGACACACACACACACACAGAGACACACATATACACAGAGGCACACACACACACAGAGACACACACACACAGAGACACGGTATTCATTGAAAGGAGGGCCCACGTGTTCAGCAGTTCATCCAGCCAGGCGGGAGGTGCTGTTGGTTGGGCAGCCGGTGCGGTAGGTCGGGCGGGAGGTGCGTGACGCCGGGAAGCCGGGTGTGAGGTCGGGCGGGAGGTGCGTGACGTCGGGAAGCCGGGTGTGAGGTCGGGCGGGAGGTGCGTGACGTCGGGAAGCCGGGTGTGAGGTCGGGCGGGAGGTGCGTGACGCCGGGAAGCCGGGTGTGAGGTTGGGTGGGAGGTGCGTGACGCCGGGAAGCCGGGTGTGAGGTCGGGCGGGAGGTGCGTGACGCCGGGAAGCCGGGTGTGAGGTCGGGCGGGAGGTGCGTGACGCCGGGAAGCCGGGTGTGAGGTCGGGCAGGAGATGCGGGCGGTGCTGGGGGTCATGCGGGCGGTGCTGGGGGTCATGCGGGCGGTGCTGGGGGTCATGCGGGTGGTGCTGGGGGTCGGGCGGGAGATGCGGCCAGTCGGGTGGGAGATGCAGGTGGGTGGGAGATGGAAAATGCGGTCAGCCAGGCGGGAGATGGGGTACGCGGGGGCGGCAGATGGTACGTGCTGGCGCCAGGCTCCAATGGTGGCTCGGCTCGTGCGCCTCAGCTCCTTGACACTGCGTGACGTCACGAGCGTCATGTTGGCATGGCAGCGCGGCGTCTGACACCGCACGGCCATTGCAGTACCTGCAAGAAGGAGCCAAATAAAATGGGCTCACATAGTGCGAGCAGGGAAAATTACATGGGGAATTCCTAGAGCCGCAGAACTACTCGCCCGCGGCCTAAATGCACTCGTCACGGGCGTGTAGTTATAATGAATTGTCGAACACTGTATATATATATATATACACACACACACAGTGTGCCCGTGGCGAGTGGATTTAGTCCGCTGGCGAGCCGTGCTGTGGCTTTATGAATTCCCCTGCTCGCACCAATTTAAAATAAATAAATAAATAATCCCCCTCCCTGATTGGTGTTACGCGGGGAAGAGGGTTGGCTGGCAGCTCTGGGTCAGCCCCAATCCCCCCCCGATCCCCGCTTGCTTCCCGGGGCGGGAGGTAGGCTGGGGGGGTCCCGCTGCTGCTACCCAGGCGCTTCCCCTCCGTCCCACGCTCCTTTTGCACACGTGCAGGTAATGGGACCGGGGAAGCAGGCTGGCAGCTCTAACTCCCGTCGCCATGGCTGCAGCCTGCACCTGCGCAAGCGCACGCGGGAAGGGGGACGGGAGGGTTCCCCGTCCACCCACGTTTCTCATGGGGAGGATGGTGTGGCCGTGCGGCTGTCCTCCGCTGTCCCCCGATCCCCCCGCACTGCCCGACCTCCCGTCTGGCTGCCCGACCCCCGTGCATGTCTGCTCGACCTCCCGCCTGCCTGTCTGGTTGCCCAACCCCCCCCAATTGGCTGTCCGAACCCCCCACCTGGCTGCCAACACCCAGCCTGGCTGCCCGACCCTCAGCCCGCAGCTGGCATGTGGAGGACAAGGCCTGGATGAACAGGTTGGGCCACCTCCATTCCAATGAATACCCACCCAGTGTGTGTATCTGTGAGTGTGTGTGTGTGTGTGTGTGTCTGTGAGTGTGTGTGTGTCTGTGAGTGTGTGTCTGTGAGTGTGTGTGTGGCTGTGAGTGTGTGTCTGTGAGTGTGTGTGGCTGTGAGTGTGTCTGTGTGTTAGTATGTCTGTGAGTGTGTATGTGTCTGTGAGTGTGTGTCTGTGAGTGTGTGTCTGTGAGTGTGTGTATCTGTGAGTGTGTGTGTGTGTCTGTGTGTGTGTGTCTGTGAGTGTGTGTGTGTCTGTGAGTGTGTGTCTGAGTGTGTCACCCTCTCCCTGTGTCACCCTCTCCCTGTATCACTCCCTCCCTGTGTCACCCTCTCGCTGTATCACCCTTTCCCTGTGTCGCCCTCTCCCTTTCCCTGTGTCTCCCTCTCCCTGTGTCACCTTCTCCTTGTTTCACCTTCTCCCTGTGTCGCCCTCTCCCTGTATCGCCCTCTCCCTGTGTCGCCCTCGCCCTGTGTCACCCTGTGTCGCCCTCACCCTCTCTCTCTCTCTCTCTCACCTTGTCGCCCTCACCCTCTCTCTCTCACCTTGTCGCCCTCACTCTCTCCCTGTCGCCCTCACCTCTCCCTGTTGCCCTCACCCTATCCCTGTTGCCCTCACCCTATCCCTGTCGCCCTCACCCTTTCCCTGTTGCCCTCACCCTTTCCCTGTCGCCCTCACCCTTTCCTTGTCGCCCTCACCCTTTCCCTGTCGCCCTCACCCTTTCCCTGTCGCCCTCACCCTTTCCCTGTCGCCCTCACCCTTTCCCTGTCGCCCTCACCCTTTCCCTGTCGCCCTCTCCCTCTCTCTGTCACCCTCTCTCTGTCACCCTCTCTGTCGCCCTCTCTCTCTGTCGCCCTCTCTGTCGCCCTCTCTCTCTGTCGCACTCCCTCTGTCACACTCCCTCTGTCACTCTCCCTCTGTCATTCTCTCTCTGTATTTGTCTCTCATTCTCTCTCTGTGTGTGTTCTCTCTCTCTCATTCTCTCTCTTTCTCTGTGTCTCTCTTTCTCTGTGTCTCTCTTTCTCTGTGTCTCTCTTTCTCTGTGTCTCTGTGTGTGTGTGTGTGTGTGTGTGTGTGTGTGTGTGTGTGTGTGTGTGTGTGTGTGTGTGTGTGTCTGTGTGTGTGTGTGTGTGTGTGTGTGTGTGTGTGTGTGTGTGTGTGTGTGTGTGTGTGTGTGTGTGTGTGTGTGTGTGTGTGTGTGTCTCTCTCTGTCTCTCTCTGTGTGTCTCTCTCTCTCAGTATCTGTGTGTGTCTCTCTCTCTCTCTGTGTGTGCCGCTCTGTGTGTGTGTGTGTGTGTCTCTCTCTCTCTGTCTCTCTGTCTCTCTCTCACCCACACTCTCTCTCTCTCACACTCTGGATCTCTTATTTACCCTATATATCTTTACTGCCCTATACCTACACCGAAATAACCTATACTGCTTTCTTCCAGATCTAACTCTCGAGCTTCGGTATGGAATACCTCCCCTCCAATGTATAACATTGCGGGAATGAGGGTACCTGGACATTGAGGGACTGCGGATCAGGTAAGATCCCAGGCGGGATTGCTGCTTTAGATATTGTGATGCGGAGGTGTCCAGGCACTAGTTATGGGGTTCAGGAAACTAGTCATTCACATCTGGCTTTTTTTTCTAAATCTGACATTTACACACACGTAACAAGGACTAATTGTAGTATAATGTAATACAATAAATAAACTAATGTCAAAAATGAATGTTGTTCTTACTAGGAATGTATTCATTTATTTATTTTAAAAAGCATGTCTGGGGCGGGACTGGGGGCAGGGCTAGGTGGCGAGTAGATTTTTTGTTCGGCGAGAAGATTTTTGGGTGATTTGTCGACCACTGTATATGATATATATATATATATATATATATATATATATATATATATATATATATATATATATATATAACAAGAAGAACAGAAAGCGCACGGCCCATAGCATAAAATCTATGATATTTATTGACAAGGGATAAAAGGTTCGAGGAAACAGACTCACTCACAAGAGAAGCATATAAACAGGCAGTTGTGAACACATATAGTCACCGCCTCATCGGGTTGGTAAGCCGTTGGCAGCGAAAAACAGGGTCCTCAAGTGTCCTCACACAGCTCAGGGAAGACCTGGGTCCTTGGCATTAAAAGTCCCAGCATACACAGCCAACTCAAGTGAGTACACGATGCTGATAGCCTCCTGCAGCACTGGAGACTCGATCCGGCCACGATTCACCGTCTCCCAGAGATGCGTTTCGTCACGTGGAGTGACTTTTTCTAAGGATATCACTAACTAGCCATATTGAGCTTTAAATAGCAAACGGGTTGCTAGGATACCCGTTCAGGACCCTCCCATTCAATCAGGCATTGTTAATATACTCAATGCTGAGCCACATAGCAAATAAGGAGGGAAATTAAACAACTTCAACTATTTAAAATAGAAATAATTAAATATACATAAACAACTAGTAAATAAATAAATTAATACACGCATTCAACAAACAGACAATGTCTAATTACAGAAATGGATCCCTAAAGCTCATAGTCAGGACCCATTCTAGGGACTAATATATAATATACCAGTTGCTAGCAGAGAAAATACTAACAATAATAATGATAGATAGATATTATCATTATCATTATTATTGTTCAGTCAATGGAGATTCCGGCTGCTAGCAGGGCTCCACACAGGCAGAAGGCACCTCCTCTCTCCGTCACGCGCTGATGTCACCACCTTGTCCCAACTAGTTTCATCACTAACACATGATTTCCTCAGGGGGGATCCGTTGACTGAAGGATTCATACTGCATGTGGATTATAAGGCTGATCTATACAGCACAGCGGTGTGTGTCAGGAGCTCCAATGGCTGCAACCTACTCAGGCAGAGTATGGACCCCTGGACCCCTCCCACCCAGATGACGAACCCCTTAGAGATTATTCTCTTACATGCTTATTGTTTTTTAAATCTTGTGCGAATTCCTTGAGACCGCGTGTCATTAAATAGACTCTATTTTTTATACAGTATAACACTATGGTGCCTGCGCTTCTCTTTGGTCTTTTTTTGTAGGTACTTTGTGGGTGGCTATACCACATCAAAGGAGCTGCATGAGCCATTAGTATCTGTGGTCTGGATACCATCTTAATTTTTACATATCCTCAGTGGACCTGATGGACTACACCTGTGTGAACTTTGAGTGACTTTTTTTAGCTTGTTTGTGTGTTTTGATATATATATATATATATATATATACATATATATATCATGTTGGGGACCAACATGGATGTGGTGAGAGCCCAGATCCGGGCCTATCTCCAAGAAGCTGGCGAATTACCCCTATCACCTTTGCAGATTGTCCCGTATTCAAAGAAAAATGCTATAGGATCTCAGCCCAAGAAGGATTTGGACAGTTTTTCAATCATGAGAAAGGGTTGACAGCGATTCCACCAGGGGGAGCGCGGCACATGGCCGCTGTACCTAGGTACCTGGGCCACGACGAGGCCGACTGGTACTTCTCCCTAGAGAAAACATCCGAAGAGGACACCAAAAGAGGGATCAAGGTGGTGCCAGAGATGAAGGAGTGGAAGTCTTCACTTCCTCTGCGATTCGAGGTGACAATCCGGAACATCTCTCCCCATCCTACTGTATACGATTCGGCCAAGCCCTGGGTCGGATATACCCAGTTACTCAGATAGAATCCTTGGCTCACGTAAACGTGGCTACTGTACAAGAAGCCCCTACAGGATTGCAGTTTGACTTTGGGGAATCGACCTTGCCCGCAGAATAGAAGAAACGGCTACACAACAAGCTGGCGGAATGCCAAGAGGTGTTATCCACCAGTGAGATGGATGTGGGCTGCAGCGAGAGTGCTCAACTCATGACCCAGTTGAATTACGCATAGTTCTAGACGCATAGCTCCCAGAGATGTGGAGGGTGTAAGGGACGCCCTGAAGGAGATGGAGACGGTGCGCATCATAACAGAGTCCCGTAGCCCCTATGCCTCCCCTATCGTGGCAGTCCAGAAAAAGAACGGATCTGTTCACCTTGCGTGGACTACCACACCCTGAACCAGTAATGAAAAGTTCAGTCCGCGCTCTGGCTCTTTAAACTTGGAGTGTTGGTCCCTCTCAGTTCTTTTGCTGCTTCTGTGTTTATGAGGTGTCTCCCCCACCTCTAAATGTGGTCTCCACCGGAACCCCGATGGTGATACCAATATCAGCAAAACAAGAAAAAACACAAAAGCGCACCAAGATGAGAGATAGATATTGTATTAGCAACAAATAATAAAATTTGTAACTTACATATAAAATTTCTTTAATAATCCCCGATTCACCCTGAACCACCGCACGGTCTGTGACCAATATAACTTGCCACGGATTGAAGAGATCCTCAGCGCATTATCAGGCAGTCAGTGGTTCAGCGTCCTGGACGTGAGGTCTGGGTACTACCAGGTAACCATGAGCCCCGAAGACCAGGAGAGGACAGCATTTATTTGCCCCCTCGGGTTTTACCAGTTCACCTGGCTGCATTTGTGGTGCACCTGCAAAGTTACAGAGGTTGATGGAAAAGACCATTGGTGATATGAATCCCTGGGAATGTCTGGTCTATCTGGACGATATTACTGTGTTCGGAAGAACATTAGAAGAGCATGAAGAATGCCTTCTGAAAGTCCTCGAGCAACTGGAAAAGAAAGTCTGAAGTTGTCCCTGGACAATTGTCACTTCTGCCGCACTTCAGTCATGTATGTGGGCCACATAGTGTCTTCAGAAGGAGTGGCTACCGACCCCGCTAAGGTCAAAGCCGTTATGAACTGGCCCAGGCCAGATAACGTAATGGAACTATGATCCTTTCTGGGGTTTTGTGGATGCTTCTGAAGATTTGTAGAAGGGTACTCCAGCAAGGCCAACTGTACATTCTCCACATGAATGCCAGCTTCAACGAGTTGTGAGCAGTATTACACCAAAAATACCCTGCATGCCTCCGGCCGGTAGCATATATTAGTCGCAGTCTGACGGAGAGCGAGCAGAACTACCCAGTCCATAAGCTGGAATTCCAGGCGCTGAAGTGGGCTGTTGTCGATAAGCTTCACGACTATCTTTACGGGGTCTCCTTTGAAGTACAAACAGACAATAACCCCCTGACATATATCCTGACCTCTGCCAAGTTAGATACCACTGGGCACAGGTGGTTGGCTGCCCTTTCTAACTATCAGTTCACGCTGAAGTACAAGCCATGGCCCTGGAACATCGGAGCTGATGCTCTGTCCAGAAGGCCTGGACTGAGTATGATGCCTGACGATGGCCAGTGGGAAGAGATTCCTGGCTGTGGGATTCGGGCAATGTGCTCAACCACGGCGATAGTGGAGGATAAGATCACTTTCTCTGAACTCAGAGTAGTGGACTCTTTGGGATGTCAGTCAAAGGCACTTCCAGCAGCATACTGCCACCCCGAAGGCATGTCCATCATACAAGATACCATCATGAGATCGAAAGAGTTGTTTATACACCAGATGCGAGACCCAGTGGCTAGAGCCATACACCGAGCCATACACCAGGCCATTCAGGAAAACAACCCCTCCTTAGTGAAACGTGCTCCTACCGACACAGTTGCTGTTATCATGAGGGAATGGGACAAGTTTCGCTTGAATAGTGGTCTTCTCTCGCGGGTTGTCCCCTATCATAACCGTCCCGATAGAAAACAACTCGTCCTGTCCAGAAGATTGCAGTGCACTGATCTATGATCTCTGCATGATGATCACAGACACCTGGGAGTGGACAAAACCTTTGGCCTAGTAAGAGACTGGTTCTTCTGGCCCAAGATGCGGGAACCAGTGGAGCACCATTGTCGGAGGTGTCTGCGGTGCATACAGCGAAAAACACTGTCTACACACGCAGACCCAATGGGCCACTTAAAGAGCTCTGGTCCCATGGACCTAGTCTGCATGGATTTCCTCTGCATCGAGGCAGACTCCAAGGGTATCGGGAACATCCTGGTAGTGACCGACCCCTACACCCAATACGCCCAAGCATTCCCTACCAAAAACCAGAACGCACTCACGGTAGCCAAGGTACTGTGGGAAAAGTACTTAATCCATTACAGACTGCCTAATCGGATGTACTCTGATCAAGGGAGAGACTTCGAGAGCAAGTTGATCAAGGTGCTTCTAAACTTGCTCAATATCGAGAAGTCTCATATAACTCCCTAAACCTTAAAGGAGATGCCCTGCCAGAAAGGTTCAACCAAACCCTACTAGATATGCTAAGCACTCTGAAGGGCTCCGAGAAGGCCAGTTGGAGTAAGCATGTCGAGCCGCTAGTGCATGCATACAATTGCACCAGGCATGAAACCACCGGATACACATGTGATGTCATATTCTCTCCCCCACAGGTGCTATTATGGGGGTCTTTTGATTGATGGGGGGATAGGGGATATGACTTTGGAGTTTACTGTGGGTTATGGATGGGGGGTGGGATGACAGGGACCCTTGATTTGTATTCTCTTTTATAAGGTATTCATATAGCTTATGAGTACTGGCAAGCTACAGAAGTGTTAATGGTTTTAACTTTTTTATCTTTGATTAAGCACAATGTGCTAAGTATAACAACATTCCTGACTAGCATTAGGGGGCGGATTTGTTTTGTTGTTGCCCTCGTCGGGCCCTGGGCCAATCGGTGATGATCTTTGTGGACCAGGGGGACTGGCGCCTCAGCTGGTGTGTTCATTGGCTGGTGTGCCGATCATGGCCCAATCAGCACTCAGGATGTGTACCGGGGGTTGCGGGGGCACACACAGAGCAGGCTTCCTGCACGCTATGCTTAAGCTATGCCAGTTCTGCATCTGTGCGTGTGCTGACGGTGAGTGGGTTTGACATGGGGTGCGCGAGCCTGTCTATTACAAGAGCGGGCACCCAGCATGATGTCGTGCGTGAGCGCAGGTGTTTGGCACGAAAATCAAGCATTTTTGTCTGAGTTTTTGGGTATATATAGAGGGTCCCTGTCGTCCTGCACCTTATACTCCTTGATAAAGGACATTCGTGTCTGAAACGCGTAGGAGGATTTTTTCCACCTCCTTGGGTGATGTTTTTGTAATTGTGCTGAATAAATAGAACCTTATTTTTATACTACCTGACTCCCTGGCAGTGGGCTGTTTTCTCTCTTTTTCTCTATCATTGGATTGCTGCATCTACAGCTTGGCATGCCATCCTGGACGCTTCAAGACTTAAGGAGTGGGTAAGATCTTCCCAAGTTATTTTTCATGTGATTATTATGTATGGATGAGTACCAGTACTTATTATTTTTCCTCCAATAAGGCTACCTCAAGGTGATATCCAGCATTATTGATTGTTCCCTTCAGGAGAAGTGATTTTGTATTTTGGACTGGTCACTCACAGATCACATATAAGTTTATACCCACTCCGTAGTATAATCTATTATAGGAGCCCACATTTGAATTTATGGATGTTATTGCGTGAAAGTTTCACCATCTTTGGAGCACCTATCTTCTATATACTTTGAACGTTGAACCACCGGATACACACCCTATTTCATGATGTTCGGCAGAGAGGCACAACTGCCGTTGGACATTCGTCTCTGAGTGCCCACTGACGGAGTACCGAACATGACACACTACAAGTATGTAAGATGGCAGAAAGCCACCGCCAAACTGAATGAGAATAACAAGTGAAGTTATGACCATAAAATCCGCCATCAAGAATTTGGCCTGGGGATGCAGTTCTCCTGCGAAACTTAGGAATTCTCAAAAAACATGTTTGTTAAATAAATCATGACACGGTGTAATATGTCATGTGTTGTTGTTTATCTGAGGTTGTATTGACCTAATTTTAAGACCTGCTAAGGAACAGATGATTGTTATTATATCCTGATATGTAAAACCATAGAATTCAAAGAGGGTGTACTTTCTTTTCCCCTCAACTGTATGTTGTTCCCAAATGGGGACGTTGAATTCTCCACCAGGGGGAGGATGTAGCCGAGTACTCTGCCCTGCTCCGGGGTGGGGAGCTGACCAGCGGTCAGGGAGCCGCTCCGGTGTTCCGGAACAGACAGCGGCCATCTTTGGAGCTACTGCACATGTGTGAGACTCGGCGCATGCAAAGAATGAGAAGAGTGTGGCGGCCATCTAGGATGTAACACCACCAGACACATTGCGCATACACAGGGCATTGCGAAGCTGGTGGCCATCTTGGAGGTGGCACCACAAGTAGAAAGTGCATGCTCGTAGAGCGAGGAACCGGAAAGCAGGAGGAGGATATCCTCTGAGGCAGAAGCCAGCATGCCCAGTCGGCCGGAGGGCAGTAAGAGGGTAGGTAGTGTCCAGTTAGCAGTGCTTCCCTGGACTAGGACTATTCTTGCCCCCTAGGCCCCAGTTAGGCCCTGGGTCACCCTAGCTGAGAATTGTAGGGAAGACCCCAGAGAGGGACGCTTCCCCATTAGTACATACAGGTACAGTTGCACAGGTGACCGGGCGGCCATGCAGTGATTTTGTGGTCGGGGACCAGACCACAGGGCCACAGAGACATTGTGTGAGACCCTTCAGCTGGAGCTCGCACCTCACACAGCGGATCAGGACTCACAAGGAGAGAAGGGATTGCTGGAGCCCCACATTGTGGGACTGGACTGATCCTTTGACCAACAGAGCAGTACCTGGGTACAGGATTGCCCAGGGAGGTATATAAGTGCACCAACGAGCCACACAGGGGTAGCGCTACCTCACACTTTGGGTGGGACTGTTCTATGGACAGCGGCTGTTTATGTGCCTAGGGCACCCTCAGTACTTTGGGGGAACCACACCGGGGTGTTGAGTATTGTGTTGGGCATTGCATTGTGATATTATATTGTGGGTGTGTTATTGTATAGTGTGAGTAGTAAAGAAGTTAAATTATACTCTGTGGATAGTGGTTATTGAGTCCTATGTGGGACCATGTTGCTCTGCTGGGATCCCTCATAGGTGGGGGTGCTGCACCGAACGGAAAGAGAGAGCTCACCCCAGGCACCCAGTGGCGGAGGCTTAGGCCTCCTGCAAGTAAACAGGTACCGCAGCACGTGTAGTCGCCCGCATAGTTCTCTTAGTCATAGAGAAAGGGGGCTTCATATATATGAAGAAGAGAGGAGAACTCTCGAAAGCTTGTCCTATGACATAAATTGTTAGTCCAATAAAAATGGTATCACCTAATACTGAAGAACTCATTTATTCTGCACTATCGCAACTGGACTAACACGGCTATTTTCTGCTATATATATATATATATATATAGCAACTGTAAATATTACTGTATCTTCATTTGCATGTCTTAGAAAGGTCTGCAACCCTGTCTTTCCCCATTGTCACCCAGCATACAGCGCTTCCACTGCATATATATATATATATATATGCGCCTAACATGGTGTACTGTAGATGATAAAAAAAAGGTTGTGCTACATTTGGCATTTGCCTGATATCTCCAAGCAATGGAGTTTAGTGAACAAGATGTAAATAAGCAAATTGCTGTACCTCATTTCCATGTTTGTTAAATTTAACTCATGTTGTAAAATATGCAGTATTTTATGTGATTACACGTTTATGAATTGCAATGGAAAAATTATGTTTTTTTCTTAACTCACATTTTTACCCTTTATTTTAGTTTAATGAATCTGATCCATAGTACTTTATGCAGCAAAGTACTGTACCATACAACATTGCGGGTCTTTTTACTAAAGTCTCCCAGCTACAGAACTACCGCAAATCCAGTGCAAGTAACAGCACCAGGAATCCCAATGGAAGCTAGAGGAGTTTTTCCTTTGATAAATCTGGTGCAATTCCTTTGCATTGCTTTTGCCCCAGATATGTAGCTGAGACTTTAGTAAATAACCCCCATTGTCGCTAAGATTAAAATGATGCCACCTCCAGAAAAATTGCCTTAAAGCATTTCCCCAATCTCTCTTTTACAGGTTTAATTGTCAAAGCAGTTTTGAAGGAAGTACACATGAATCAGTAATGTAAAATGTGTTTGCCGGTCGTTCATGCGCATACGTGATCGGAGTTTGCAGATCGCATATGCGCAGGGCAGTCGGCTAGTGCCGATCACCATACGCAGCCAGCAGCATAGAAAACCGGGACAGCACCCCAAAAAGTTGAGACAGAGGCCTAAAAACCGGGACTGTCACGGCTAAACCGGGACGTCTGGTCACCCTACGCGTCAAGGCACCAAGCCCTATCCTCAGACCCAACACCTGTAATTTAGCTGTGAAAAACACATTTAAATACCACCTTGGGAGTTAATTACTCATCCAATGCCATCACCTGTGAACTCAGAGGAGGAGTGGTTCCATCTTCCGCATCTCCCGGTTAGTATCTGATATTATCACGTTTTGCAGCATCAGCCAACGCATGTGATGCAGTGTTGCGATGATGTCACATAACTAAGCAACATGAACTAAACAAAACAAAAACATGAGCACAGGGGCAGGCTATGGAGAAAAATCAGATTGCAACACTAATATAAGCCATTTGCACATCACAACAACTCCAAAACATACAATTTAGACAGCAATAAATGTTATTCCTAATGTAGCAACACAACATTCACATTCGTTGGCTGACGCTGCGAAATGCGATGACGTCAGATGCCAACCGGGAAATGCGGAAGATTGAACCACTTCCCCTCTCAGTTCACAGGTGGTAGCATTGGGTGAGTTATGAACCATATTAAAATTTGTTTTTCACAGCTAAATTACAGGTGTAGTGTCTGAGGAAAGGGCTTGGTGCCCGAAAACATCATACTATCTTTGTACCTGCTCTGCAAATGGATTAAAACAGAGTAAGATTTTTACATTACTGATTACTGTGTGCTTCCTTCAAAACTGCTTTGACAATTATACTTTTGGATCCAGCAATGAGACACCGGAAACAATGAAGGATGAGTAGCAGTGAGAGAATACTTTATTAAGACGTTGTGAGTAACGGAGTGCCACTTTGTGTTATTTTTTCCATTGAAGTTTTATGCCTAGAATGCATCATCCCTGACCTTGGAACCTTTGAGGTAGCCCCCACCCTTCGCTTGAAAACACCATGCAAGGTGAAGGGAAGGTAGAGGGGCCTTGGTTGGCCTTCTTGCTGCCTTTCCCTTATCACTTACTCAGGGCTTCTTTTCTCGTACCATATAACTGTTGCCTAGGCTCAAATGCACAGCTTTTCATTGTGTTTTTTCAAGTTTCCAATAATGATCCTTTGCCAAACAATCTAATTTGTTATCTGCTTCACAGCTCAATATCTTTGTACAGTTGTGCACTACTTGCATTAGTTTACTGTACCTTGCTAATGTGTATTTGGAGGACGCATGTGAACTCTTAAGCTTTGATGAACCTTACCTGCAACTTCAAGGAATATGTATGTGGTCTGAATTTTTCGAAGCTCTTTCAAGGCTCATCTTTAATTTCTTCATTATTTGTAGCGTAACAGTGTGGGAATGACCCATGATAGATTTGTCTGACCCCCAGCCAGAAAGAGAAGATCAGAAACGACATTAACCTCTTTCAGCGTTAGAGGTTATTATTGAGCTGTACAACTAACAGATAATAACCTTAATTTAAAATGCTTCAAAAACAGAGCAGAACAATGAAAATATTACAAATAACAGAGTGCCTATGTGGTAAAAGAAAATATAAAAAGGACAAGAACACAATTCTCATAATGTAGTAAGTAAAAAAATATATTGCTGTATAAAGGGTATCACTCATAATAAACACACAGATACACAACAAGCTCTGAGAAACCCCAAACATTACCACATAATGTGTGTGTGTGTGTGTGTGTGTGTGTGTGTGTGTGTGTGTGTGTGTGTGTGTGTGTGTGTGTGTGTGTGTGTGTGTGTGTGTGTGTGTGTGTTTGTGTGTGTGTGTGTGTGTGTGTCAAAAGGAGTGCTAGTGGGTGTGGCTAAATGTATACAACAAAAAAACAAACAAAGATGCCCAAAGCTACTTCCAATGTGACAAAAATACACAGTGTAATACCTATATATTCTCCTGAAAAGGGGTAATTTAGTTCAACCCTTTGGCCAAAGCGTCTTAAGCCTACTAGCCAATTTCAAAGCATGACCGTTAGCAGGTCCTAACACTCCCTGAGTTAAAATTCTTATTTACCTGTATAATTACAGGAAGAATGATCAGCATTGGATCACACATACAAGAAAACAGATAATTCAGGCTTATCGTGTACCGCGTGGACACTGAATCAAAGGATACCACTCCACCTCACGCATCTGGTATCCACGGGCCCCATCGGTCTCTCTCACAGACATACACCGACCAGGAGGACACTGGCAGCTGCAGCTGAGGTAAGCAATAGGCCCCAGACTCAGTGTCTCTGGTGACCAAAGAGAAGCAGGAACACAACAGAGTAGCTTTCACGATCAGGGCTGCACTGAACAAGTGATCTCCAGAGGTGGTGACTTTCTCCGTATCTATTGTCTAGCAGAACAACAGAATTTTTGATATGAAAAACGTTTCAATTTTTTAAGGTTAACACATTCTGTAAAAAAAATTAATCAAACCATTATTTGAGAAACTTCTTCACCCCTTTAAAAAACTGTGTACAGTATAGTGATTTTATGGAGCAACATATCAACATTTCTCAAAACATACACATAGCGTGTAGAGATGGGCAAAACTTTCCAAAATATATTCGTGATTCAGAAATCACACATTTGCACTATCAAATAGTTTTTTCACCAATGAATCAAAGCTCAGACACAATTCACAAGTGATTCCCTAACCATTTTCATTTTGTTTAATGAGGCTACTTTGCTTCCTAGACAAATATAAGCTCCAAGTCTAGCTTCTAGCCCATTGGACTGACTACAATCACCACACTTCCTTCTTCCATTTATATTATTTCCCCATATGGATGGGGATGTTCAGCACAATTAAATGAGCAATTAAATGAGCAATCCGCCATACTTAAGATATATATTATATATATATATATAACTTAAGTATAGTGGATTGCTCAATATATATGTAGTCGTGTCCCCTCTTACCTCCAGTGACTGGGAGGGGGCGGCTGTGGTATATGGGAGTGGTGGAGTTCCGCAGCATACCCGACAAGCAGGGACCGCCATCTTGTAGTTCGCGCCTGCGCAATTGCAGCCGTGCGCATGAGCAGAGAGGCGAGAAGTTGCGGTGGCCATTTTAGGTTCACCATGCGCAGTGTAGTCTTTGCGCATGCGCAGTCCCCACAGTTGCGGTGGCCATCTTAGGAGAGGCTCTGCAAGGGAATACATGTCCCAGGAGCCTGAGGGACATGCAGGTAGAATGTTTACACAGTTTGGCAGTTACAGGCAGTTACTGGAGCTGTTGGCAGATGCTGGAGTTACTAGCAGTTGGAAGGAGAGAACAGTTGAGGTAGTGTCCAGAGAGCAGTGCTCCCTTGGACTAGGACTTTGACCCTTAGGTCCTAAGTCCCATTTTAGATTGTGGTTGCTATAGGGAAGTCCCCAGATAGGGATGCTACCCTTTAGCCTTATAGTGTTAGGTGTAGCACCAGCTAAGAGACGCCACGCAGTGAGCTGCGGCCTGCAGTCTGGAATCAGACCACAGGCAACGCTAGACATTAAGGGACACCCTCCAGCTGCAGCTCCCTCAAGAGGTGGATGTCTTCGGACCAGAGAGAGAGAATTCAGCAGACATTGTGGGATCAGACGGATCCTTATTTCTCATCCAGCGGTACCTGGGTACCGGAGTGCCCAGGGAGGTAAAGGGCTCCAACGGTCCACAGGGGTAGCGCTACTCCCTACACTTGGGTGGGACTGACTCTCATTGGGAAAGGATACATGGGGTATTGGTGGCATGCACCCTAGGTACACTCAGGGGGACACTCAATGTGTTATTATTGTATTGTGTGTATGTTATATTGTATGGTACCATTATATCGTTATTCTATTGTCAGTAAACCAATTGTTAAATACTGGTGTGTGTATCATTTCATTGTAAGTGGTCCTGAAAGGGGTTATACCGCTGCGCTGGGATCCCTCTCAGGTGGAGGCTTTGCACCGAGGAGAATGACTGCTCACCCCAGCCTCCCAGCTGTGGAGGCTCAGGCCTTCTGTGAGCCACATGTAATGGCAGTACACGTAGTTCCCTTAGACACGGGGTAAGGGGGGTTACATATATATATTGGTTGTCATGACATCCAGTGCAATCAGGAAGTTTTCTTCTAAACTGAACTTCTTTTCTTCTGGCATGTGCATTGCATCAAGATAAACATGGCACTAAGGATCTTACTGGCAGAATGTGATCGCAGGCACTGAGTAATTTGGTACTCATGATATCCTTATTGCAATTTGATTTTTTGAGTTGTAGATCATTTAAATATGTGCAGAATTCCTATGGGTACGCGTGTTTAGCGATTGTATATGCCATGATTGATGTATGTTTTTGCTGCACATATGCCCTCCATATACACCTGTTTACACTTAAATGTGGGTGGGTCTAATTGCTTTGTTTGGCTCCACTGTGTCACTTTAAATGTCAGTTCCTATAGCACTGCTCTTTAGAGCTTGATAAAGGACCCATTGTGATCCGAAACAGTGCTCAAACTGCTGTGGTTGGTTACTTCACATGTTGTGAATAAAAACTTTGTATGACAGCTGAAACTGCTGTGGTTGGTTACTTCACATGGTGTAAATAAATACCTTTTTTAACAAATCATCTTGGTGAGTGCTGCAGATTTTTCTCTTTTCTATATATATTGTGACAGGACCGCCTCACAGCAGGGTCAGTGTAATGATGGCGCTCACCACGAATAAGGCGGGACCCCGGTACTGAGGTGGGAGAGTATAGAACACACCACCCACAGCAGCGGAGGCACGTCTGGAGAGTGGATAGTCAAGGTTTGCCGGGTCAGGGTTGGAGAGAGTAGAATGGTCTTGATACTTGCCGAGGTCAGAGGTTGGAGCCAGGAGAGTAGTCGGTAGCCGAGTGCCGTGGTCAAGGGGTTGGAGCCAGTAGGATAGTCGTTGTTCGTTTGCCATGGTCAGGGATGGAGAGTTACGGAAGGTCAAGCCGGGGTCGATATCCAGGGAAGGGTCCAAAGACTAGCCGGGTCGGTACACAGGAGATCAAACACAGAGACAGGCAAGACAAGACAAGGCAATACAGCAGGAACAGGGACGTGGAAACAGCAAGGCTTCAATGAACTATGCTCAGCCAAAGAAGGAGTGAGAGGGCTGAGCATCTATGAGACTAGGCGGCCAATGACTTGTGTGACTGTGTGTGTGTGTCTTTGGGTGTGTGTGTCTGTGTGTGTGTGTCTCTGGGTGTATGTGTGTCTCTGGGTGTGTGTCTATGTGTGTGTGTGTGTGTGTGTGCGTGCGTGCGTGCGTCCGTGTGTGTGTGTGTGTGTGACTCTGTGGGTGTGGGTGTGTGTGACTCTGTGGGTGTGGATGTGTGTGACTGTGTGGGTGTGGATGTGTGTGACTCTGTGGGTGTGCGACTCTGTGTGTGTGTGTGTGACTCTGTGTGTGCGACTGGCACACGCCCATTAGTAGCGTGACGTAACTTTTGTTGCAGTTTTTCGTTACAAGGCAGTACATTTTGCCCACGAAAACACTGTAGACGCCAGCAAAGAAGTTTCACTTCAAAAGAACATGGGAAAATATTAAACGTTTATGGGTCTGCTCCATAATTCAAAATGAGCTGAAAGTAGACTTACTGGTGCTATTTTCTAAGGATGAAGTCAACACACCGATATTGGTATCAATATCTTTAATTTCACTTTGCAAGAAGGCATGAGAGCATTTTGGCTATGGTTGTGCATAGAATAATTTAAGGTTTTAAATGTGCTTGGCGGTGGCGGGGTTTGCCTGCCAGGCTTGGGAGCCCAGGAAGTAAGACGGTGGCTTGGTAAGAGTACACCTTCTTTTGGGACCAGTTTGTAACTCTGCTTTAAGTTATGGTAGCAGCGGGAGTCACGACGAGCCACAGCTATGCCGTCGGGCTCTGTACAATGGACGGGCAGCCTCAAAAGAGGGTGGGAAAAGGATTTAATATACAGTATAAAATTAATATTCATTAAAAGCTGTAGCCATAATCATTCAAAACAGTGGTCTGTGTCTTTATGGGTTGGGGTGAGAGCACAGGTGATAGCTTGCCATGCATTTCACAGATAAAGAAGACAACCGTGAAAAGTGCCAGGACTATAGATGTGTTAAAGACTATTCCTGTAAGAAGTATTACATTCAGAATATACATACTATTAAACCTTTATGTTTTAAGACAAGATCGTCAACTTCTCTACCAAACAAATGGGGGACATACCAAATCAGAATCTATGGTTATGCAACATTTCTGTCATTTCCCACCTTTTTCTAATTCTATTATACACATATTATACAGTAAGTGTAGTTTAATATTGAAAAAACATGGTTTAACTAAACACAGATGACAAATAAATCCTATGTAATATCAGCATAACATTCTACCTGACTTGTTTTATATACCACTGATGTTTGCTGAGGCAAAACCTGTGTTTTTGGGTACAGTTATTCCAACAACAGCTATTAGTCGGTTTCAGACAGCTGCAGCAGGTACAAGAATTTGATGATACATTTATCAAAGTCTCCAGGCTATAAAACTGAGTCAAAATTGGAGCAAACAACTGCAGTAGCTTTATGAAGAAAGATTGTTTAGCAAGTTTTTAGAGTCAGGTGACTTTGATCCACAGACCGTGAAGATGAAGAATACAGGTCTTAAGTCTACAGGAGACAATATTCATGATAGGGCCAATCTCCCATAAAAGGATCGGCTCTCCTTGGGCCTTAGAAGTCACTTTATCTCCCTGTGTCTCATGCACCAAAATTAAGTAAGTTCTGCGGGGCAGGGACATATCGTGCCTGCAAAATTCTATGTACAGCACTGCGTACACTATCAGTGCTATCAAATAAAAATAATATTATTATTGATGTTATGTATATTACTTTTTCGAATGCTCTGCTGCTGAAGATAATAATACAAGATTTATCAAACAAAAAAAAGTCCTTGTGATGCATATTAGCAAGAACGGGATAACATGCTCATTCTTATTTGGCAACTAAAGAGATAAGCTATCTACCTCATTTATCCTTGTGAGCTCGAGTCTCTTTCTGCCACCCAAATGGCATAGGATAGATTCCTAGCTAGATACATGATTGTAGAACTCTCTGCTCCTCATTACAGATCACAGGCGATATTTACTGAGAACTGCTAATTAATAAGGTATCTTCCATGCTAGAAGACACATTACAGCCCCATTGAAGTGAGTGGGCTACATAGGCCATATTTACTCAGAAGGGGTAGATCCATAAAGCTCAGTTAAGTCAGGGCAATTAACGTTACGTTATCTACTGTAAATAGTTCATGGACATTAACTTGCCTGACTTTAATAGAGGTCCACAAGCAAAATATCTGCAAAACAACGACTGTTAGGCCTCTCATTTGCATATGTGTAACGAAGCGTTAGCCAGCTAACATTGGGATAAGACACCCCGGCACTAGCTGTCAAAAACGCAAGCTCCCGTTGGTCATATGCTAAAGCATATATATATATATACAGTGTTCGACAAACCTATACATTTGCTCGCCCCGGGCGAGTGGATTTAACCCCCGGGCGAGTAAATATTGGCCCAAGCAGCACACGTTTGGTACTAGGTGGCGAGTAGATTTTTTTGTGTGGCGAGTAGATTTTTTGGTGATTTGTCAACCACTGTATATATATATATATATATATATATAATATATATATATATATATATATATATATATATATATATATATATATATATATATATGTAACGGGTTTTCTGGACTAGCCTGACCCACCCAATCTCATATTGGCCCCTGTGGTCTAACCAGTCCCCATTACAGTGTGATGTCTGGTGGTGCACCTGTTGGCAACAGGACTCCTGAGTCTCCCGCATGATGGTGTGTGGGGATTTGCCAACCCAGACAGGCAGCTGAGGTAGTGTGCTTGAGTCCTACCTAGATCCAGTGCAGCGCCTCCACCTCA
The DNA here is from genome assembly GCF_040206685.1 of Ascaphus truei. Classification (NCBI taxonomy): domain Eukaryota; kingdom Metazoa; phylum Chordata; class Amphibia; order Anura; family Ascaphidae; genus Ascaphus; species Ascaphus truei. The sequence continues at coordinate 267,410,819 of NC_134487.1, read as the reverse complement.
TCAGGATCCCAGCTTGAGCTTGTGGATGGTCCTGGTGAGGAACTCCTCTGTGGTGCTTCTCTCTGTGCAATTACTCCACACTTATACACGAGAGTATATTTCAACAGGGTCATCTTTATTGAGGGATGTGGTTGCCCCTTGCAGTGAGTGTTCCTTAGCCACACATAATTGTTCAGCAGCTTCCTCTGAAAGGTATATTCCTCCTTGATTAGGGATTCCCTATCCCCGTAGGGGTATCTACCCTGTTCCAGGTCCCTGGTCACAGTCTCATAATTCCGCAGCTTATAACATAATCACTCTTCGCTCCTTCCTGAACTGGGAAGAACCTATTACCTAATCCTAACCTTTTGATCAGTGCTGTGCCTTATGTATCCTCTGGGGGCTGGCACAACTCTGACATCACTAACCATGGAGTCAGAGCCTGTGACCACTCCCATCCATACATAGGGCACCTCACCAGGGTGTGAGGGCAAACCTCCATGATTACTGCTGGCATGCCCATAACTTACCAGGCCTTACTGTCAGCAGGAGAGATGACTGCAGCCATTTTACAGCATGGCTACATATATATATATATATATATATATATATATATTGTGACAGAAACCAGGGGTTGGTAATAAACTCCATATACAGGGCTCCCAGGATACTGAACAGTTTCTGTCCTGTCTAAGCTGAACAGGGCAGCCTCGTGGTACAGGCACTCCATTCCACAGTTTGTCTGCTGCCTGTTTTCTGTCACCTGTCATGCTGATTAGAGTTCAGGTATATAAGACCTGTTTCCTGTTTCCTCTGGGCCCCGCCCAAGAGCCTGGAAGGCTGCTGAACTGCAGAGGGGTGAGAAAGCCTCTTTCCCAAATCGCTTCATTCATTCTGTTAGTTTGTCTAAAGACTGCAAAGGTACTTATTTTGTTGGTGGAAGTGGACAAGCCACTTCCAACTCTGAGTCAGGGACATCTAAGTTTAAGTTATCGCTCAGACGAGCAGCTTTTTGTTTGGCTTTGTTTTCTGTTTAAACTGTGGCAGTCTCAGTGCCTGGGACTGAATAAACCAGGCATAGCCTGTTTAAAGGAACAGTACGTGACGTCTCATCATTTAACCTACCCTAAAAGACCGTGTTCTAACAGTCCCGGACAGACGGCGGAGCCCCGGAGTAAGCCGTTTGTCACATATGGTGGAGAATGCGGGCAGAACACTAAAAGGTCTGGGGGTTAAAGAACTTTAAAGAAAAAAAAAAAAAAAAGTTTTTTTTTTCTCTCTCTCCAAACAAGATGGAAGACGTGGTGAGTGCGCTGGTACGCAATGTCGCTGTCCAGAGAGACGCGAATGAAGCCCTGCAACAGGCGAATGCAAACCAGCAAGAGACAAACCGCTTGCTGAAAGAGGAGCAACAGCGGTTCGCTCAGGGCTTACAGCAGGAACTCGAGATCCTGAGGGAGACTATCAGTAACCTTCCACTGGCAGCGGCAGCCCCAGTTCCGAAAATGACCAGGGCAAGCCACTACCTTCAGAAGATGGGACCCTCGGATGATGTGGAAGCCTATCTTCTCACGTTTGAACGCACGGCACAGAGAGAGGGATGGCCAGAAGCTGAGTGGGCTGGTCTAATCGCACCCTTCCTAAGCGGCGAACCCCAGAAGGCTTACTTTGATCTAGAGCCAGCCGAAGCTAACGTCTATGCAAAATTGAAGTTCGAGATCCTCGCCCGCCTCGGCGTAACCACGGCTGTTCGCGCCCAAAGGTTTCACGCATGGTCCTTCACGATGGATAAAGCCACCCGAAGCCAGATGTATGACCTCATCCACCTCGCCCGGAAGTGGCTACAACCCGAGATCAACTCAGCAAGCCACATCGTGGAACGGTTGGTCATGGACCAGTTCTTGAGGAAACTTCCCTCTGCCTTACGCCATTGGGTCAGTCGGAGTGACCCCCACAATGCGGATGAGCTTGTGGCCCTCGTAGAAAGGTACAATGCAGCAGGAGAGCACCCGCAACCCACAGTCGTGGAGCAACCCCACTACCCGAGGTTCCAGGACTCTTCCAGAGACGGTAAAAGGGTACCGGGGTTAAGGGGAGCTGAAGAGCGGCGACCACCTTCACGCAGCACCAGCAACAGTGGTTCGCACACTAAGGGCAATAGCCAACATGGGGAGCCGGGAAAAGGCACTAAGTGGGACACAGACTATGTACCTAAATGTGTAAATTGTCATGAGAGGGGCCACACAGCAAAAATCTGCCCACTAAATGATGAGCCCATGCAATGCAACAGCGTGGAACCTTATTCGCTGTTGTCCCAATGTATGGGCCCTAGCCCAGAGGACCCCTTGAATAACCATCTGTGGGCATTTGTAAAGGTTAATGGTAAGAGGGTTCGGGCACTTCTTGACTCTGGGAGTATGGTCACACTAGTGTCCGAATACCTATTGCCCATTAAGAAGAAACAGGTAAACAGTTCACAAAGAGTGGCAATTTGTTGTATACATGGGGATAATCATGAATATTCCACTGTTGATGTTTTTTTTTAAACAGAATTTGGTTCTTTAGATTTCAAGGTGGGTGTTGTACCCAAACTGGCACATGATGTGTTAATAGGGACCGACTTTCCCCATTTTCTAAAAATGTGGTCCCCAGCTCAGAATAGCGCCCAGAGTTCAATAGCAGACCATAACGAAGTGTTAGAAGAAACAAATCCTTTCCCTTTTTCAGAAATGGAGGTTGACGAGGGCCCAAATAAGAAAGGGGAAAAGGAGGAGTGCTGTGAAATTCCCTTCCCCATCACTACTTTGGTAGGGAATACCCCAAATCAAGATGTTGATCAGGCACTTACCACCCCAGTACAGGATAAGACCCTCGCTGACCTAGAGGTCAGTCCTGGGAGTTTTAAGAAGGCCCAGTGGGAGGACCCCACATTAGCGGTAGCAAGGGGAAATATACGGGACCAGAATAGTACTCATGGCCAACCCGATAGGTCACTTGCTTACCCCTACTTCGAGGTAGAGAACGACCTAGTATATCGGGTTGATAAAAGAAAATCAGTTACAACTAAACAATTGTTGGTACCACGGACATTCCGTAACGTAGTATTACACCTCGCACATAGTCATCCATTGGGGGGACACCTAGGGGTGGAAAAGACAAAAGAAAAGGTTCTCCGAAGCTTTTATTGGCCTGGGGTTCTGGCAGAAATTACAAACTATTGTTCCTCATGCCCAGAATGTCAGATCACCGCCCCGTTCAAAGCATACCGCAGCCCATTGGTACCCCTTCCCATAATAGAGGTACCATTTGACCGGATTGCTATGGATCTAGTAGGACCCCTAATAAAGTCTGCTAGGGGACATCAGCATATATTGGTAATATTAGATTATGCTACCCGATATCCGGAGGCAGTTCCCCTACGTAGCACCTCTGCTAAAAACATAGCAAAAGAGTTAGTACTTCTGTTTTCCCGGGTCGGAATTCCTAAAGAGATCTTATCTGACCAGGGAACACCATTTATGTCCCAAGTAACAAAAGAGCTATGTAAACTCCTAAAAATCAAGCATCTCAGAACCTCAGTCTATCATCCACAAACAGATGGTTTAGTGGAAAGGTTCAATAAAACCTTAAAGAGCATGTTACGCCGGGCGGTCGATAAGGATGGGAAAAACTGGGACTGTTTGTTACCATACCTGTTATTTGCCATTAGGGAAGTTCCCCAGTCATCCACAGGCTTCTCCCCGTTTGAACTATTGTATGGCCGACATCCAAGGGGCTTACTGGATATAGCCAAAGAAACTTGGGAACACGAGGTTACCCCTTACAGAAGTGTAATAGAGCATGTTGCCCAAATGCAGGACCGCATTGCTGCAGTCCTACCCATAGTGAGGGAACACATGGAGAAAGCTCAAGAAGCACAAAGGAATACGTATAATAAGGGTGCTAGGGTCAGAATTTTTTTTCCAGGTGATAGGGTACTAGTTCTGGTTCCCACCGTGGAGAGTAAATTCCTTGCTAAATGGCATGGGCCATATGAGGTCTTGGAAAGAGTGGGAGAAGTAAATTATAGGGTAAGGCAGCCAGGTAGGAGGAAACCTGAGCAAATTTACCATATAAACCTACTCAAGCCCTGGAAAGATAGAGAGGTCTTGTTAACCCTAGTACCCCCAGGTCCGTCAGAGAATCAAGAAACTGACCCAGAGGTTAGCATAGCTGACACACTGTCCGTGCATCAGAAACGAGAGGTCCAGAGTTTAGTGAGAAGGAACAAAGAAATCTTCTCTACACAGCCAGCTAACGTAACGTAATTTAACGTAACGTAATTTAACGTAACGTAACAGCTAACGTAATTAAACATGACATAGTCTCTGAACCGGGGGTCCGAGTTAACCTTAAACCGTACCGAATCCCAGAGGCCAAGAGAGAGGCTATAAGTTTAGAGGTTAAAAAAATGCTAAAACTAGGCGTAATTGAGGAATCCCAAAGTGGGTGGAACAGCCCTATAGTTTTAGTCCCAAAGCCAGACGGTACAACAAGGTTTTGTAATGACTACCGGAAACTAAACGCGGTGTCAAAATTTGATACTTATCCTACTGTATGCCCAGGATGGATGAACTTGTAGAGAGACTGGGCAAAGCCCGATATCTCACAACCCTAGACCTAACAAAAGGGTACTGGCAGGTTCCCCTCACAGAAAGGGCAAAAGAAAAAACAGCCTTCTCAACCCCAGACGGCCTCTTTCAATATAAGGTGCTGCCTTTTGGCTTACATGGAGCTCCCGCCACATTCCAAAGAATGATGGATAAAATTTTAAAACCACATGTTCGGTACGCTGCCGCCTACCTGGATGATGTGGTAATCCATAGTGAAGATTGGCAGTCCCACCTTCCAAAGGTCCAAGCTGTGCTCGACGCAGTTCGGTCTGCTGGACTAACTGCTAACCCCGCTAAATGCACTATTGGTCTGGAGGAGGCCAAGTATCTGGGGTATTCTATTGGTAGAGGGTTACTCAAACCACAAACACTCAAAGTAGAGGCGATACAAAATTGGCCAAGGCCAGTCACAAAAAAACAAGTAAGGACCTTTTTGGGGTTAATTGGCTACTATAGGAGGTTTATTCCCAATTTTGCAACTAAGGCAACCCCACTAACCGACCTCACAAAAGCAAGAGGACCGCTAATGGTAAAGTGGTCCCCCGAAGCCGAACAGGCCTTTAGAAGCCTGAAAGAAGCTCTCTGTGCCCAACCAGTGTTGGTCACACCTGACTTCTCCAAAGAGTTCGTAGTCCAAACCGACGCATCTGAGGTAGGGCTGGGGGCGGTACTCTCCCAGGAGTCTCAAGGGGAGGAGCACCCCATCCTTTATTTAAGTAGGAAACTAAATCCCCAGGAGAAAAATTACTCCATAGTCGAGAAAGAGTGTCTCGCAATAAAGTGGGCTGTAGAGACACTCAAGTATTATCTGTTGGGGAGAAAGTTCCGATTGGTCACAGATCATGCACCCCTTACCTGGATGTGTCAAAATAGGGAGAAGAACGCTAGGGTGACCAGGTGGTTCCTAAGCCTACAGCCCTTTAAATTTTCTGTGGAACACAGGTCGGGGCACAAACATGGCAATGCCGACGGGTTGTCAAGGATGCACTCCCTAATATCCATGGTCGCTCACCCCTCGAGGTCTGAGCTGGGGGGGAGGATATGTGACAGAAACCAGGGGTTGGTAATAAACTCCATATACAGGGCTCCCAGGATACTGAACAGTTTCTGTCCTGTCTAAGCTGAACAGGGCAGCCTCGTGGTACAGGCACTCCATTCCACAGTTTGTCTGCTGCCTGTTTTCTGTCACCTGTCATGCTGATTAGAGTTCAGGTATATAAGACCTGTTTCCTGTTTCCTCTGGGCCCCGCCCAAGAGCCTGGAAGGCTGCTGAACTGCAGAGGGGTGAGAAAGCCTCTTTCCCAAATCGCTTCATTCATTCTGTTAGTTTGTCTAAAGACTGCAAAGGTACTTATTTTGTTGGTGGAAGTGGACAAGCCACTTCCAACTCTGAGTCAGGGACATCTAAGTTTAAGTTATCGCTCAGACGAGCAGCTTTTTGTTTGGCTTTGTTTTCTGTTTAAACTGTGGCAGTCTCAGTGCCTGGGACTGAATAAACCAGGCATAGCCTGTTTAAAGGAACAGTACGTGATGTCTCATCATTTAACCTACCCTAAAAGACCGTGTTCTAACAGTCCCGGACAGACGGCGGAGCCCCGGAGTAAGCCGTTTGTCACAATATATAAAGCAACTGTAAATATTACTGTATGTTCATTTGCATGTCTTAGACAGGTCTGCAACCATGTCTTTCCCCATTGTCACCCAGCATACAGCGCTTCCACTGCAGCAAGGGATTCTGGGAAATGACATGCAAATGAGCACTCAGTGACACCTTTTGTCTCAAGCTCGTATTACACAAGCCAATCCTCAAGCCAATGCATGCTGCTTAAAACACAGCTTTTAGACAGAGGCTGGGATGAGATGCAAAGCCATTAAACCCACTCACAGACATGTTTCAACCTTGATGGGTATCATCAGTGTGAGGTTGGTCTTAATGGCAAAGCAGGTTTGAGACTAGACTAGGTAATCACCACTACTATTAAGGTTATGGTGGGTATATATATATATATATATATATATATATATATATATATATATAGCATTACAATATATACCTGGCATCTGCCTTAAAATATAACAATTTTCCCCTTGGAAGCCATAGTGTCCATTAGGGCATGCATTGTGCATTATGCTTTATGCATGCATTCACGGTTATAGAAGAAAATATTGGGAACAGATAGCAATAAAGGCATAAAGCTCTTTTAAGTGATGTATCGTGATGTTAACCTAATGTCATGTTATGCCTTAACGTGTTTCTGCAAAAGCCAATAACGCAATGTTAAGTTACGTTTCCTCTCGGAAACAGTATTGAGCTAACAGCCGTTAGTGCTAATTTTATGCAAAATAGGCGTTCCCTCAAACAGCACATACTGTATACACAAAGGACCCTTTGAGACTAAGGCTAAAGTCCCGTTGCACGCGTCCGCACGGCTGGCTTGCTTGCCGGCGGCGCGTGCAACTCGCTGTACCGCGATCTGCGGTCTACAGGCTACTTTTCTCGGAGCGGGGGGGGCGTGGCCAAACGGGTCGGGGGGGGCGCGGCCATGACGTGAGGGGCCGGAGCGGGAGGTGGGCGGGAGTGGGAGGATTGACAGGGAGGGGGGGGCGTGGCTTGAGCGGAGGGACCCGCTACTCTTCCCTCCCCTCCCTCCACGGGCTGCCACGGGCTGCAGGTAAGTAAAAAAAACACACACACGCAGGCACTCATACAAACATACATACACACACACACACACACACACACACACAGGCAGGCAGGCACTCACGCACTCATACACTCATACACACACACACACACACACACACACACACACACACAGACAGAGACAGGCACGCACGCACACATACACACACACACAGACAGAGACAGGCACGCACACAGACAGGCACACACATACACACACACAGAGAGGCACTCACGCTGCTTTCACTCCACACTCCTCCCCGCTCCCCGAAGCCTCTCCTCCTCCCGAAGCCTCCCCTCCCCATTGGCTCACAGCCACACCACATGACGCGTCAACGCTAGGGAACACCATTCTGTGGTGTCTCCTAGCGGCTGACGCGCCACAGCGTGTAGTCAGCTGTGCAGCCAGTGGGGACCGGGACCGGCTCGCGAGGATTCCCCTGCTGGTGGGGAACTCGCTACATTGCCGCCCGCGCCAACGAGCGCAGCGGGTCCCAGGCCTAACACTTGGAATTATGTCTCTCTCTATTTTCCTCTCTCCTCTCCCCACCCTCCTGAAATAAAGCCATTTTCAGGGTCTTGATGGGAGTAATGCTGACACTTGAAGCTAACTTCAACTTTGCTCTACAATAATGTTATCTTAAACCTATGCTAATGAGATATGCAGTGGTCATTATTTCTTCCTACAATTAGCTTTGTGGATATGCATTAACCTCAAGGAAACAAAACGTCCATTAAGGATTTAGGTAAAGTGACATTATTAGTCCTGAATTAACAGAGCTTTGTGGATCTAGTCTTCTGAAATACTGATGTTGCTGTGGTGCAACAATTCTCTCTGAGTCAATTTACATCAGCATCATGTGTAAAATGTGCACTTCTTAAATGGAACATCTTAATCATAGACACAGAGCTTAATGACACCCTAGTCCTTTCCGATATAATTGATACAAAGAGAGAAACAGCAGCGATAAGGGAGCATAGATAGTTGATGCATCCATTATGCTACTGCACCAGTATCTAATAACCTACTACCGAAATCCTTTATGGATAAGAATGGTTCCTTTATATATCAACTCTAAACTATGCTCTTAGGCTAAACTAAATGGCAGAATACCCTCTTCCAATGCTTCACACAGAAATTACTCCCACTTATAATAAAGAGATAAAGTACTTTTTCACGTCCCCAGATGCTTTGTATCTGTAATTTTCCTTAAAACACATTATTGTATTACCCATTAGAAATTATACCGGTAAATAAATGGCAAAAAAAAAAAAAACCTTTATTCCTCAGTTTTCTATCTATAAATCTATGCCCGCCAAGAAATAGTATTTTAAATGTTTGGTGAAGATGGAAAAAAATCTGAATAAAATCCCCCAAAAGTTTTCTGGATACAGAAATCTTTACTTTTACTCGGCACTAATTGAGATCATAAAAGTAAGTGAGAAGTGTACTGTAGGAGATGTAAATTTGTCATAATGAAGGGAAACTCCCGTTGAGAGTTTTAATTGAAAAGTAGAAATGCAGCAGCAGCAAATAGGTTAATATCTGTATTACATAACTCCCATAACTAAAAGAACACAAAAACTAACCAAGGCACTCAGCCTAGCTCTTAATAACCAAATCTTATCAGTGGTTACATTGGGGATGCACAATGTGTAAATAGCAAACAACAATAGCCCTCTAATTGTATTGCAAAACTCAAATTCAAGTACACTCAGCACACTTTAAAAACTAAATTCCCAATACAGGTATTACTATGATAATTTATAACCAAAAAAGATAGGACGCTTACTACTCTACTTGTATTGCTCCATATGTTATAACTAGGCGTTAATAATTATTTTCCAGACCACTACCTCACCCATCACCATCATACCACTGTGTGACACCACCTCTTCTATATTGTGGGGAAATTACATGTTATTTTCCTTAGCTTCTCTTTTGCTCAACAGCCCTTGTAGGCTTCTTTTTTTTAAGTGAGTGTGACAGGGTGAATGAACGTCACCAGCCATATACCTGGCAAACCTATGTTTAGGCTTGCAGTGCAGCAGTGAGGAGGTTAAGTTTCAGTTGAGAAGGGCTGCTTAATTAGTCTGACCCCAGCTGCATAATCAAGGTGTTTTAAAAACCCCAGGCTGTACACACATGCAGGCTAGCTGGTCAGGAGACAGGACTGAAATACTGAAGAGATTACTGCTATAAGGTCTGATTTTCAAAGTACATGTGTGATTAACTGTCTGTGTCCTGCATGCTGAAGAGAAGCTGCCTTGTTTTCTATTCTGAAGAGAAGCTATTTTGTTTTGTCTGCTGAAGAGAAGCTATTATGTTTTTGTATGCTGAAGAGAAGCTATTTTGTTTTTGTATGCTGAAGAGAAGCTATTTTGTTTTTGTGTGCTGTATGTTTTTAAGGCTCAATAAATAAGCCTTATCAAGAGTGTGTGGTTGCATGTACCCTGCAACATATGGTGTCAGAAGTGCCGGGATTTTGAGAGGCCCCTGCAGTTGAAGGGCCACACACACACACAAAAATGAGAAAAATGGAAGAATTTTTAAAAGAGTTTCTGTGCGAGCAGACCAGACAGCAGTGACTGTTAATGCAGGAGCAGATCAAACAGCAGGGACTGTTAATGCAGGAGCAGTCCCAACTACTATTGCAGCAGCAAACCCAGCTCCTAACCAAGCAGCAGGCAGCACAGGATGAGCGGATGGCCAAGCTGCTGACCCAATTCCAGGGGTCTGCCAGTCCAGAACTTGCGAACAAACCCCCAGTCCTCCTGAGGAAAATGGCTCCGAACGAGGATCCAGAGGCTTTTTTATTGACATTTGAAAGGGTTGCCGAAGCTCAGGGCTGGGCTGCAGATCGCTGGGCAACTGCTTTGGCCCCGCTCCTCATAGGAGAAGCCCAGGCCTCATATCAGGGCCTCCCAGCAGATCAGGCAATGGACTACCAACAAGTAAAATCCGCCATACTGGATCGCTTAGGTCTGACCACAGAGACCTACCGGCAACAGTTCCGGAACCTGAAGTACACCGCTAAGATGAGACCCGGGTCCTCGCTCAGCAGTTATTGGACTTGTGTACTCGCTGGATACAACCCAAAGAGCGCACTAAGGAGGCAATTCTTGAGCAAGTGGTTTTGGAGCAATTCCTACAGATAATACCCCCTACCGCATGCTCGTGGGTTAAACGCCATGCTGCTGAAACCCTAGCTTTGGTGGTCCAACTCGTTGAGAACTTCCTTGGGGCAGAGGATCAGGCGAGTGCCTTGGACCCGACGGATCCAACTTCACCAGCACTTGCGGATACCCAAAGAGAGAGATTGGAACAACGGGAAACTACGGCCCTTCCATACGCAACCGCCAAGTGCCACGAAAGGAGCAGTCCTTCCAACAAGGAAGAAGTCAAAACGGCGGGCACTGCCGAGACCTTCATCCCCTTCCTGATGTCGGCTTGTCGCCAAATGAGAGGAACTACCTAGGACGTCGCCCACAGGACCCACCTGATGCCTGGTCTCCAGTATCCGGTCCAGCAGAGCGCTATCCGCGGCACCCTCCTGCGAGGGAACCCTCACCATGTTCCGCCTGCGGAGAACAAGGCCACCGGAATGTGGACTGTCCACAGATGGATTGTTCCTTCAGCAGGACCGTCGCCTCGGCCTTCACTGGAGAAAGTTACAAGCCCTGGCTACTTCCAGCCCAGGTTGGGGGACAAAACGTCCATACCCTTGTAGATTCGGGCTCTGGTAAAACTCTGGTCTTCCAGGAACTGTTACTGCCTAACATGTATTCTTTTGACTCTCCATGGAGTATAGAATGTATACACAGCGAAACGGTATCCGACGGTATCCGACGGCCAAAATCCGGCTACAGGTAAAAGGTCAGGAGGCCTACATTGAAGTAGGAGTCGCTACTTGGCTCCCTGCCCCCGTTGTGCTCGGCCAGGACTGGCCTTTCTTTTCTGACCTAATGGCTCCAGTCTCTCACGAGGAGCCTTATTTTATGGCTCAGGAGAACCCTGGCAAACCGTTCCCCTTCTCGGCAGACCTTTTTCCCAGTAGACACCGGGATCAAAAGACTCGGAAGCAAAGACACTCTGACAAACAGTACTGGTTGCAGAAATCTGGGTCTCAAGGTGACCATTCTAGTAGCCAGAAGTCACAAGTGATGACTGGGGATGGCCAGAGGGAGGGGGATATGGGCCCTGGAGATTTACCAGACATATACCTCCCTGAGTTTCGCCAGAGGCAAAGGGAAGACCCAGTCCTTGCTTGACAGTATGATACAGTAGTAAAAATTGATTAGCAAATATTGAATGCACAGGGGGTGATAGTATTCCCCCATTTTGAATTATTAAATGATATCCTGTATAGGGTGAATAGGTAGACACAAACAGGGGAGGTCACCAGACAGATATTGGTTCCCAAGGCGTTTGTTAAATCTGTGTTCACTCTAGTCCATACTGTCCTTTGGGGTGGTCACCTGGGCAGGGATAAAACATTGGACCATATTTCATCCCGATTCTATTGGCCAGGGATGCATAGTGATATTGCTAAGTTATGTGCGGCATGTCCGGAGTGCCAGCTAACTAGTCCGAAGGGACAAAAACCAGCCCCTTTGGTTCCTCTACCCTTGGTGTCAGTTCCCTTTGAGAGGATTGGGGTAGACTTGGTAGGACCTCTAGAATCTTCTGCGAAAGGACACAGGTTTATTCTTGTAATAGTTGACTATGCAACAAGATATCCTGAGGCGTTCCCCCTGAGAACAGCAACGGCGAAGCAAGTAGCCAACAAGTTGTTGGAGCTGTTCTCACGGGTTGGATTTCCCCAGGTTATGTTGACAGACCAAGGTACAAATTTTATGGCTAAACTGATGCAGGATGTCTTAAAATTACTAGAGGTCAAGTCGGTTCGGACATCAATCTACCATCCACAGACTGACAGATTGCTGGAAAGATTTAACCGAACTCTAAAAGGGATGCTGAGGAAATTTGTAGATTCTGCTGTTTGCAGTGCAGGAAGTTCCCCAGGCCTCCACGGGATTCTCTCCATTTGAACTGCTGTATGGAAGCCAACCCCGGGGTATCCTAGACCTCCTAAAGGAGTCCTTGGAGGAACAGCGGTCCCCTTCTAAGGATAAACTGCAATATTTATTGGACCTTAGGAAGCGCCTAGATGTGGTCAGGCATTTTGCTAGGGAGAATTTTAGATCAGCCAGGACAGTCAGAAGAGACATTACAATCAAAATGCTCGTATGAGAGTGTTTCACCCAGGAGATCAGGTGATGTTGTTGTTACCCAGTTGTGAGAGCAAACTCCTAGTCAAATGGCAGGGCCCATTCGAAGTACTCCGCCGCACGGGTGATGTTGATTACGAGATCGCTCATCCAGGGTCCAGGAAGGGTAAACAAATTCACCATGTGAACTTGCTGAAACCCTGGAAGATGCAGCGGTCTCTATTCATCCACCAGTTGGAGGAGGAAACGTACTTGGGTCCTCAGCCCCCACGGGAGAACATCGTGGGTGACGATAAAATCCCAATTGTTAGACAGTTGTCCTCTGAACAAAAATGGGACTTGTTAGAAATAATTAAACAATTCCATGATGTTTTTTTCTGATTTGCCACAGCAAACTAATTTAATTTCACATGTGATCAAGTCAGCACCTGGGGTAAAAGTACGTTCCTGTCCTTATAGGTTGCTTGAAAATCATAGGGCCCTGGTTGAGAAGGAGGTACAAGAAATGTTACACTTAGGAGTGATTGAGGAATCATGCAGTGAGTGGTGTAGTCCACTAGTTATGGTCCCTAAACCCGATGGGAAGGTAAGATTTTGCGTGGACCTCCGAAAGGTCAATGCGGTATCCAAGTTTGACGCATATCCGATGCCAAGGGTGGACGAGTTAATTGATGCCCTTGGTAACGCGGATATATATCCACGCTGGACTTAACAAAAGGATGCTGGCAAATACCTTTAGAGGAAAAGTCCAAGTGCAAAACAGCCTTTGCCACTCCCATGGGTTTATACCAGTTTGTGACAATGCCATTTGGACTGCATGGAGCCCCAGCCACATTTCAGAGACTCATGGATAAAGTGCTGAGACCCCATAGGGCTTATGCCGCAGCCTACCTAGATGATATTGTTATTTATAGTAAACACTGGCGGGCCTATCAAAATAGGCTGAAAGCGGTCCTCAAATCTCTAAGAGAGGCAGGGCTCACAGCCAACCCTAAGAAATGTGCCTTAGGTAAGGCGGAAACCAAATACTTAGGGTATGCAGTGGGAGGTGGAAAAGTAAGGCCTCTAGCCGACAAGGTAGCTGCCCTGAAAGAAGTTCCAACCCCCCAAACAAAAACGCAGGTACGCTCTCTGCTGGGTTTAGCAGGGTACTATCGGCAGTTCATCCCCAACTACCCGGAAGTTGCAGCCCCATTAACGGACCTCACAAAAAGTGTGCCCCTACACAAGTGTTATGGTCAAGGGAGTGTCAGAGAGCCTTTGAGGACATAAAAAGGTGTCTATCAGAGGGTCCCGTCCTTAGAAGCCCAGACTTCAACAGGCCTTTTATAGTGCAAACCAATGCATCAGAGATAGGGCTAGGGGCAGTGTTTTCACAACAGTTTGAGGGAGTGGAACATCCGATCCTTTTTCTGAGTAGGAAATTGTTCCTGAGGGAAAAAAACTACTCAGAGATTGAGAAGGAGTGCCTCGCAGTAAAGTGGGCAATCGAGGCTTTGAGGCATTATCTGGCAGGAGTCCATTTTACTCTGGTGACGGACCATGCTCCACTGAAGTGGTTAAATAGTATGAAGGACTCCAATGCTAGATTGACCAGGTGGTATATGGCCCTCCAACCCTTCTCATTTGAGATTCAGCACAGGCCTGGAAAAGAAAATGCAAATGCTGACTTCTTTTCTAGAGAAGGGGTGGATGGTCGGGCTTCAGCCATGCGTGGCCCCAGCAACACACTAACAGGGAAGGAATGTGACAGGGTGAATGAACGTCACAAGCCATATACCTGGCAAACACCTATGTTTAGGCTTGCAGTGCAGCAGTGAGGAGGTTAAGTTTCAGTTGAGAAGGGCTGCTTAATTAGTCTGACCCCAGCTGCATAATCAAGGTTTTTTAAAAACCCCAGGCTGTACACACATGCAGGCTAGCTGGTCAGGAGACAGGACTGAAATACTGAAGAGATTACCGCTATAAGGTCTGTTTTTCAAAGTACATGTGGGATTAACTGTCTGTGTCCTGCATGCTGAAGAGAAGCTGCCTTGTTTTCTATGCTGATGAGAAGCTATTTTGTTTTTGTCTGCTGAAAAGAAGCTATTTTGTTTTTGTATGCTGAAGAGAAGCTATTTTGTTTTTGTGTGCTGTATGTTTTTAAGGCTCAATAAATAAGCCTTATCAAGAGAACCCGCGTGTGTGGTTGCATGTACCCTGCAACAGTGAGCTAATATAAATGTGGATCCTCCAGGAGATTCTCTGGGTAAGCATTTAGCACAACAAAAAGGTAAAGTAGCACCTTTGTTGAAGGAGGGTTTTGAGTTTTAGTTTTGTTAACCCATTCACTTATCAGACATGTGTGGCCTGGGTTGATAATTTAATCAGTTGAGTGTCGAGGATTCAGAAGAAAATTAACAAGGTGAAGGACTTGGTTAAAACAGAGAGTGCTTTTGAAAATGTTAGACTTTCCTATTTGGAACTGTTCCAAAAAAAGAAGTAGGAGCCATTTGTCCTTTCCTAAGGAATAATCAGTCAATAGTTATGTTGACAGGGATCACTGTACTACCGTATGAAAATGCACTGGAGATATTGACAGACTGGAAAGTCAGCTTGGATGGCCAAGACTGATGTCATGTTAGCTTATAGGCTTCCCTCAATACACCCTTCCTTTATTTTCTTTTGGTTTGTCAGCTTGAGGGTCAGGTTTGTTTTGAAAAGTGCCTCCCTGGGGGATGTTCTACGTCCTGTGCATATTTTAAGGTCTTTGCTACATTACTTAGTGGGTTTTGAAAAAGCAGTCAGGTTGTAGCTCTGTCGCTCTGTTCTTCAGTATTTCGACTACTTTGAATTCATAGGGACATTGGGTACCGATACATGCATTTGGTTGTTCCAAACTTTTCGCTGTTTGGCGGGGGGGTTTTGAAGTGCCTTTAGCTCCTGATAAAATGCGAAGCCTGGCTAAGGTGCCCTTTTTTGTCTGAAAAAAAAAACAAGTTAAGGTCTTGATGAAGTTTAGAGTTCGCACAAGGTTAAGAAGCGCCAATCATTTCTAGGGCATCTGGCATTTTCAGGAGGGGTTATGCTCATGGGCCGAGTTTTTTTCCTGCATTGGTTTGCATCATTGCCCGGGACTTCTAATCCGCACCACCATATTAGAATTACCTATCTTAGAAAAGATGACTTGTAAATCTGGCATTCATTTCTTTCAAAGTACAATGGTCATTATGTCTTGCACCAATTGGCTTAGTCTAATACAGATTTAGAAAGTTTCACTGATACTGCTTTTGGTTTGGTGCATTTTTGAAGGGGTTGTGGTGTGCTGTGCCTCGGCCTGACTATTACTTCCCGGTTTAGGGCATAACCCTAATCTTTTTTTAGTTGTTCGCAATTGTTGTAGTTGTTGAAATTTGTGCCCATTTGCTTTGTGACAAGAATGAGTGAGTTTTTGGACTGACCACCCAAGTGTATTTCAGGTCATTAACTAGCTTTGGGCAAATCCTCTTCCGCCTTCTTCCCCCTCCTCCTGCACCCTCTACCCCCTAGTGATAAACAGTAAACCTGCTTGCGTCATTTGGTTCTTTGCTGTTTGAATTATAACATTTGTTTTAAGGCAAAGTATGTTTCAGAAGTAAAGAATGGGATTGCTGAGAATCTTTCTCGTTCACTGTTCACGCTTTTTCACAAGCTTATTACCGAATTACAGCAGGAGGGCTACTGTACTGTATACTTGTCCAGGATTTCTTTCCAACCTCATGTACAATGGGTTGGTGACGATGAGGAATCCAGTAGCCTCTTCTACAAGGTCTGCCTAGATTTGCACTTGGCAAAAATGATACCTTCTTAAAGCTCAGTTTGTTCCAGTTGTGGATAGAGATTCTGTTTTGAGTATTAGGCTTTCATTTATTTTGGCTAGGCAGTTAGGGCTTTGGAGTAGTGCTCAAGATACAGTAATCTAGGATGTCAGCCTTTGCAGGATGTATTAAAGCCTTTCCCATTATATATGTGGTATAGATATTAAAGTTGAGGTTTTCTTCTGTCAGTGATTTTAGTGTTCGTGGTCACTAATACAGCTTTAATACATCCTGCAAAGGGTGAGTTTCCATTTGGCTGACATCCTGGATTAAGAATAAGTGGGAAATTGATTACACTAAGTAGTCTTTATTTTAATTTCATAGTGACACCTGCGCTCCCCAAAAGTTCCGAACCAAGTATACAGAAGAAGAAAACAGAAACCTTTCTTCAAGAGGGTTGAGCAGCATTTTATCACATTATCTTATCACTTATTATTGTGTAAAATCAATTATTTTTCACGAACACCTTTATATCATTATTATCACTTATTGCACATTGTTTATCTTTACTTTTATATTTAAGCACTATTGCACCACTCTAAAATAAGGAGCACTGTAATGCCACTTCTTTGATATTATCTCTTTCTTTTGCTTGTTGAGTGGGATGACACAAAGGATTTTCTAGTTGAGCAGCTTCTTAAGGGATTTTAGAAGGAAGGCTGTAAAAAGTATTGAGCCTATGAAACAAGGCAACAGTGGAGCAACAGTAGAGCAATTCTGGGGCAAAAAAATGCACAAGATGTATTATGGAAAACATCCTCATCATTTCAATAAGACTTTTATTATTTGATACATACTGTATGGTTACACATTTTTGCACCAGAATTACTTTTACCTTGATATATATGCTCATACGAGAGGTGTTACTACAGATATTGGGAAATGTTATTGAACATTTTAGCTGTAGTTTGATATTCAGATTGTTCAAGACTGTGAGGGCCCTTCTCCTGCAGCGTCGCGACGTCATGACAATGCGATGCTACAGGAGGAGGGCCGCTCCGGAGAAGGTACAAGGCACACCTCTCTCTCTCTGGCCTAAGGTTAATGGGAAGATTTATAAATATGAGAGAACCTGCTTTAAACCAGCTTTTTAGTTTTAACCTTGGGCTAGAAAGATATATATTTTTAAATGATTGTGTCTCCTGCACTGTAGAACTTACACTGTTCCTTCAAAAAGTGTGTGCAGAAGAGCTAGACAGATGGGCAGTGGGTGCAGGTGAGAGGGAGAGGAGCAGTGGGTGCATGTGGGAGAGAGGTAGTTGGTGCAGGAGAAGGGGAGCAGTGGGTGCAGGAGATTTAGACAAAGGGGCAGTGGGTGTTGGAGGGAGAGGGGCAGTGGGTGCAGGAGGGATACAGAGGGGCAGTGGGTGCAGGTTGGAGGGAGAGGAGCAGTGGATGCAGGAGGGAGGGAAAGAGGCAATAGGTGTAGGAGGGATAAAGAGGGGCAGTGGGTGAAGATTGGAGGGAGAGGGGTAGTGGGTGCAGGAAGAAGGGAGTGAGAGGAAGTCGATATAGGAGGCAGAGACAGGGGCAGTACGGTGGGCAGTAGCGAGAGACCGAAGGAAGCAGTGAGTGCAGGAGGGAGAGAGATTGTAGCAGGGGGGAGAGAGGAGTAGGGGGTACAAAAGGTAGAGGTAAGAAGCAGGGGGTTGCAGGAGAGGAGGGCAGAGGATACAGATCCTACCTCCCTATAGGAACTGGTACATCCATAGGTGACTCTGTGCTGATGCCTGTCATGTGTTCTACTCTTTCAGGGAGTTACACAAGGGATTGTGAGATTTGTCTTCCTGCTGTCTTAAGCTGTTCAAAAATTAGATCTGGAGCTTTACTACCACCTACATCTTCCAGAAGCCCCTGCACATGTAGCAGTAAGGGGGAGGGACCCTGAAACTGCAGAGCCCTGAGCCCTGAGACCGAGCGCGCTCTCGCACGAGCGCTGAGACGTCAGGTGCTGAATAAGCAGGGGCGATTACTGCCCAGTTGAAAATGTGTAGTTGTGCGTGCATGGGGGGGGGGGCGTGTCGGAGGCCGTGTCGTGGGGCACGGCCATTATATCACAGACCTGATTCGCCCTCATTGGGCAAACCATTCACATGACACAGCCATCGTGCTACACATTCAAATATATTTGTCTCTGCAAGCAGCTGAGCGGGTAGCTCTCATGGGGCTCTCTGGGCACATTGCCGTAATGTGTTTAATCGCGCTGAGCACGAGCACATACGCTCAGCTTCACCCTGGAAGCCATTAGCACAATGCTCTGGCCAGGGACAGTTCTCCTGCTTGGGGGGCCCCAAGTCAGGTGTCTAGTGCCTTTATAGTATTAAGAAAGACAGGAGCCTTCTGTGCTTATTGGGTAATCCGGCCCTGACATTGGTATCAGTGAATAAGTATGGTGAAAAGGGTTTGTTGCTGGAAGATGCATTGTATGCAGTTCCTGAATTTTCCATGTGTCCAGTCAAACCTATCTCAATATTTGGCTTTTAGGCCTCAGGCACTATAGGTCAAGGAGCAGGAAAAGTAAAGTGACAGCAGCGCATGGTCAAGGGAGTCAGGGTCAAAACAGTAATAAAAATAAGTTTATTTGTTGAACATAACCAAAAAGGAGGTACACGTTTCACACCTTTTTCTGAGGAAGGTCAAACACTTTTCATATATTCAGATGGCACTGCTCTAAAATTCAGTATACTGCAGTTTTTCAATTGGTCCTGTTGTGTTTGGGTTTGAATGTGTCCTTCTTTTGAACTCATTTAATAATTTACTCCGTAGTATAAAGGCAGCCACAGAAGCAGTTAGGTTGGGGTTACTTGTGGATGTTACATGTAAAACTGGTAGATGGGAGTCAAAATGTTTTAAGACTTATGTCAGGTCTCATTTACTGTACAGTAGTTTTAAAAAACAAGTCTGCATATTTTTTATTTCATTTTCCAGTTCTCATGCCGTTTCTATGTTGATTGTTGGGCGCTTTTATATCTACTGGGCAGCTAAGAGTGCAGCACAATGGCATTACAGAAATCAGTTGAGTTTTCCCCATTAGTCTGTACAAATTAGTTAGTTGGGTAGAAGAGGAATAAAATGGGGTCTTGACAGAATTAAGAGTAAGTCTATTTATGAGGACCCTTGGACAGTACTTGTTCATGCTGGAGAAATGACATCGCTAGGTCTAAAAGAATGTAGCTAATACTGTATATAACATCGATGGGGATTTTGCACAAATTTAAGTTGTTTTTTTTCCAAATTCATTCTGATTTAGTCTAAAGTAATCCCATGATTTCAGTGGGCTGGTATATGGTTTTGTAAACCCTGGGAATGGTACCATATACATCTAAATGAAGCAGTAGCAGATTTGGTTTAGAGCAACAGAGACAGGTTTATAAACAGATTTTGATTTGGAGGATAGTGGTAGAGGCCTATGCAGAGCAGATGGTATTAATTTTTCCGAAACAGCATGAGAAAGGGGGCAAAAGCCATGAAACATCATGTTGATAGCATATATGTGTCTAAATGTCCTTGTATTGTGTAAATGGGAAGAATATCTACAAAAATGAAAATAAATGCCAAATAAATAAACAACAAATATGAAGTGATTTATTTTTGCGGAGTGACTGTCCCGTCTTGGAGATTGTTCCGAAATACCATTAGACATTTTTAATATTACATTGTGTGATAGTATTGAGAGGGTTTTGTTTTTTTATGGGGCTCCCAAAGTCCACTTGATGTTCTGTACTCAAATGACTTTGGTGGTGGCGGGGTGGCTCTTGCCAGGTTGCCATTAAATTCCTCTTGGCAGAAAGACAAGGGACATGAACTTGGTTTGTTACGTGTTGCAAGGTGTTGGAAGAATAGGCAGGAGTTTCCTATTGATCAATTGTCGGCGAGATTTGGAATGTGGAGGTTACTGAATTGTTTTCCTGAGGGCTCTTTCACTACTTTCAAGAACCAGTTCTACACGACTTCCATCTACCCTCACTTTAGCATCACATACACAACAAGGGAGGGTAAGAAAACAATTAAGTAACCCCCACATTACAAAGCTCCCCGCAAATTGATCAATAGGAAATACCTGCCTATTCTTCACCGTGGCAAACGCTAACAAACCAAGTTCATGTCCTTTGTCTTTTCTTGTGTGTGCCCTTGTTCAATGTTCGTATATGTATGTTTGTTGTTAGGTACAGTCGTTTTTTAAAATATAAAAAATATTAATAATATAAAATAATAGATGTGTATATTGTATAAAGAAAGGCAAGGATATATAATTTGATGGTACAGTATTAATAATTTTTTTTATGGTTTAACATTTTGAGTGCCCAAGACTACTGACTCCTGCGTTCCTTTGAAGCGTAGGACGCGATGTGCAATGGTGGTGAATGGAACGGGGATTGACTCCTCACATGACTCACATGACTCCACATTGACTCCAGGATAAACCCCGTGACTGTGCAGCCTAAATAAGGAGGTAAGTGGAGCAGGAAAAATAGCCTCGTGGAGATGCGGGTTAAGAGCTGCATGCAGACCCGTTTCCAATGTAGGGCAAGCGGCTGTAGATACAGCAGCCCACGGATGGAGTACTACTCACTCATGATAGTCCGTCCCCTCTGTTGCTCCCGGCTGTGTGTTCCCCTCCAGGGGTGAGTGACGCACTTCCTGTGCGACCATGATCAGAGTATAAGCAGAAGAATAGAAGATCGATTTCTCCTTGAGAAAGGGCGAACTCGCCCGAAACACGTGGGAGGAGGCATTCCAGTCATGTTCCCTAGTATCTGTTTTATGTAGCTTTAATAAATTGTTTTTACCCCAACCTGGTGAGTCTGATATCTACAGGAGCCGCGCCGACATCGATCTTCTATTCTTCTGTAATTTGACAATGCCTATTCTTCCCCAGTTTTACTTCAGTCAATAATCTCAGTGGGATAACCCATTTATTAATATCCCTAGACTCCCATGTGGTTCAAGAGCTGTTAGTGCCATTGGTTCTCGATTTGGCTTTTAAATATTTATGGGCAGATCCACAGAGAAGTAAAAGGACAGATTCTGACACTGAGCAATACTGTCCGTACTGTGGACATGCTAAAACAAAAGGTGGGTAGACAGTAAGCAGAAGGTGAAAAACAAAATGGCTGATCATGCTGCACAGACAAGGACTATGATCAGAGCTGGAACTTCACCCTTGACCGAAGATTCATGGAGGATATAGCACCTTCACAGGTGGTTGGACTTTCAGGACTGGTGGACAATAAGCCTCTTCCACAGGATCAACCCGGTAAGTAAAATCAGATCATATATTATACAGTGTATAGCAATCTAATGTATACATGTAACATTATACACAAGCTTTTAGATCAGACATATGATTTCTGTATTATTTGCACTGCAGTCACACATACACGTGATTGGTAGTTCTCAAAATAACCTATATGGGACATGATTATTTTTATGAACTCATAATCGTCAACTATACTACAGACCATGCTTTGCACATTAGTCATGTTCCAATATTTATAAAGTAATCAGTTTGCTCTTTTATTCCTATATTACTGTTATCAAATAACTATGACAGCACATTAATAAACTGTGTACAATTTACTTACAGTTTGTTAAATAATTAATAGGAGAGCATATTCTTCATCTTCTTAAAGAGTTCTTAACATGTAAAGAAATTGATGTTTACTCACACAAACATAATACAAATGTGGTTATTCCAAATGCACCGTTTCAAAGTGTGATATACTATATGTACCCGAAAACTAAAGTACTATATTTGATCATATTATGTACCTTTCATGAAGGACCCTCGCGCAGACACCCATCTGCACAGATGGAAAGGTCTGTGGAGGTCACTGGTGAGGAAGAGCTCCCAGAAGACACAGAGACTGTACACCTCACTGTGATTCTACCTGAGAAGCATGCTGCTCCAGCACCCTGACCTGCTGCACCGATATCTGCTCCTGGTCCAGCACTGAGACCTGCTCTGTCAGCTGACCATTATGATGAGGCAATTCTGGTGTATCAGACTTAGGTGCTTAGGATGAATCAGTCTGCTTATTGGCAGATGAATTATCATTTGGCATGGTAAGGCACCTACTGTGGCAACATAGCACCAGTGTGACAAATAGTTTGGCTCTACTAACTGGTGCGGTTAATGGCCTAACTTGGGAAGAACAAGAAGCTACTGAGAGCTTGTGTGCACTTTCTATTATAACCACACCAGCTGCATCCAGCGAATCGTTGGCTACATCAGGGGTTGTGACCTACTCCTGCTTATTTAGTTTGTTCTCCGGACCCTGTGACTCCAGCTCTATTAAGATGTTACAGACCACATAGAGAGGAGCTTAGTAATCCGGTCCCTTCCTCTGCCAAGAAGAGGAAGAGATGAGTTTTGTTTACTTTTGTGACATTTTGTCACCAAATGTTAATGTTCCTTTTTTTCTGTTAATTTTCTCACACAGTGATTTAACTGTGTGTGAATAAATGTTGTTCAGCTAGGTTGTTAACTAACCAGACCGGTTCTTGCCACGTCACCTGTTCTCTACACTGGCTGCCTGTAAAATGGCGAATTTCTTTAAAGATGGGCTTGTTGACATTCAAAGCACTACATGACCAGGGTCCCAGCTACTGTATTTGAAAGAGCTTCTAGCTTCTTACACTCCCATTCACTCACTTCAATCTGCAGGTGAAGGACTCCTAACAGTTCCCAGAACCTCCATGAATTCTTTTGGGGCCGGAGCTTTTAGGCGCGCTGCTCCCACTCTTTGGAACAGTCTGCCACACAGTCCAAGAGGCCCCTTCCCTGGAAATCTATAAAAATAGGCTCAATACCTATTTACCCAGGAATTTCATTTATGAACCACAACCTATCTGGCATTTAATAACTACAGTTCCATCCCAACCTTAAATGTTTTCTTTTTTTCCTTTTTGTAACTCTTCCGTGTGTAGTTATCCTTCCCAGATAGGCAATTCCCAGAAATAACGTTATGTTAATCATTGTCTGGCTGAGATTAATGGCTAATTCTGGAATGAACATATTTTTCCCTGAGCTAACATTAATGCAGGTTTGTGGCATGTTAGGCTAGAAGCCTAATTAGCATATCATTTGCTTATGAGTTGGCCTAACATCTGTCAAAACTTATCGATACAATATTTTAATGGCTAACTCAAGGTCACTGTGACGTTAATCTGTTTAGTGGATAAACGTTAGGAGTATTGTCACAATACTTGTGGGTGACATAACGATAAACAGTCTAATGGAGCTTTGTGGAACTGCCCCTTCATTAGTTATAACATAATGTTCAGTAGCAGAAGAATTACAGTAGCTTAGTGATAAGAACATGCGTTGGCTTCGCTAGGGTCAACACCTCCAACTGGGGGCATATATGGCTAGATAATGTGCTGACCTTTGGGAATTATGACTTAAATCCCCAAAAAAGAACAGTTTCTTACATCTGATGCAGTACAGTATATACAGTATGTATGTACAGTATGTATGTATGTACACTGGCGACACACTTTATTCGAGCTCGGCTAGTCCCACGAATTCGGGTATACCCGGGTGTATTGAGGTTTGTGACTGTTTTCTGCCCGAGTGCATTGAGGTATTTTCCAGACAGGGATTGAAGCATTTTATTCCCGCTGGCTGCAATACTGCACAGTATATATATATATACTGCATTACAATTCATGAATTTATGCCATCTGGTAGACACGCGAAGCATTGCAGCCTATTAAATCCTAATCATTATCATTTAACAGATCAGCCGCCCGTCAGCCAGGCATGAACCCAGGCTGGGAAGGCAAACGCAACGGGGCTTGTCAGAGGTGAGGAGCGGCGCATTCCAGGTATCTGCCAGGTACATACTGGGTATTTGCTCGAATAAAGTGTGTCGGTGCAGTATTTCTTTATATAGCGCCATTAGTGTACATAGCACTTCTCAGTGGTAATACACGTGACAATCATATAAAGAACAAATAATACAAATAACAGATCATGGGAATAAGTGCTTCAGACATAAAAGTAACATTTCGGAAGATGAGTCCCTGCTTCGAGGAGCTTACAATCTAATTGGTAGGTAGGAAGAACGTACAGGGACAGTAGGAGGGAATTCTGGTAAGTGCATCTGCAGGGGAGCAAGCTTTATGTATCATGTTTCTAGTATTATCCACGATACTACTCATATGCTTCTTTAAGCAAGTGGGTCTTAAGGTGGGTCTTAAAAGTGGAAAGAGAAGGTGCCAGTCAGGTATTGAGGGGAAGGGCATTCCAGAGGTGTGGGGCAGTCAGTGAGAAAGGTTTAAGGCGGGAGAGGGCTTTAGATACAAAGGGGTAGAGAGAAGACATCCTTGAGAAGAATGCAAGAGTCGGGATGGTGCATAACGAGAAATTAGGGCTGAGATGTAAAGGGGGGCAAAAGAATGTAAAGCTTTTAAAATGAGGAGGAGAATTGAGTGTGTGACGAGGGATTTAATAGGAAGCCAGGAGTGTGATTTGAACAGGGGAGACGCTGAGACATATTTAGGAAAGAGTAGAGAGTTTCTGGCAGCAACATATAGGATAGATTGTAGGGGAGACAGGTGAGAGGCAGGAAGGCTGGACAGCAGAAGGTTACAGTAATCGAGATGGGAGAGAATGAGGGCCTGAGTCAGAGTTGTAGCAGTCAAGCAACAGATGAAAAGGCGTATCTTTGTAATATTGTGGAGGAAAAAGTGACAGGTTTTAGAAACATTTTGAATGTGACAGGAGAATGTTAGAGAGGAATCGAGGGTGACCCATAGGCAGCATGCTTGGGCTACTGGGTGAATGAAAGTACTACCAACAGTAATGTGGAAGGAGGTAGTAGGGCCAGGTTTTGGAGAAAGTATGAGGTGCTTGGTTTTTGCCATGTTAAGTCGGCGTAGGACCATCCAGGATGATATTGAAGAGAGACATTCAGAAACTTTGGTCTGTACAGCAGGTGTAAAGTCAGGGGTTGAAAAGTAAATTCGAGTGTCATCAGCATAGAGGTGATATTTAAACCCAAGAGATGTGACTAGGTAACCCAGAGAAAGTGTGTACAGAGAAAATAGAAGAGGTCCATGACAGAGCCCTGGGGTATTCCCACAGAGAGATCGATAGAGGAGGAGGTGTTAGCAGAAGAGACACTGAAAGTACAATGGGAGAGCTTAGAGGAGATCCAGGAGCTTTGTTCCAAATACCAAGAGTATGGAAAATGTGAAGGAGAAGAGGGTGGTCTATGGTGTAAAATGCTGCAGAGAGGTCGAGTAATATGAGCAGAGTGTAATGACCTCTGTCTTTTGCAACATGGAGGTCATTATTTATTTTAGTGAGGGCTGTTTCAGTCGAGTGAGCAGTGCGGAAGCCAGTTTGTAGAGGGTTTAGGAGAGAATGGGTGTTGAGAAAGTGGAGCAAGCGAGAGAATACAAGACGTTCAAGGAGTTTAGAGGCAAAAGGCAGGAGGGAGACAGGTTGATACTTAGAAAGACAGGTAGAGTCAAGCTTGATGTTTTTGAGTAATGGTATAATTGTTGCATGTTTGAAGGAGGAGGGAAAGGTACCAGAGTAGAGAGAGCCATTAAAAATGTGTGTGAGCATAGGGGTTATAGTAGGAACAAGAGCTTTTTGGATATGGGAGGGAATGGTGTCACGAGGGCAAGGTACTTTACAGGAACAAATCCTCCCTAAGTCTCCTGGTCAGAAAGCGTATCGCACAGCAGATGCTAATGCCAATTATTGACTATGGAGACATAGTATATTTCTCGGCACCTCAAACCCACCTTAACAAATTTGACACCCTCTACAATTCAATTTGTCGTTTTGTTCTCCAATGCAACTACAACACACAACACTGCGAAATGCTCAAAGAACTAGATTGGTCATCACTCGAGTCTAGGGGCAAAGTTCACCATTCCTGTCTTGCCTTTAAATTCTTTATGGGCAAGCTACCCAGCTATCTGAACAAGCTCCTCACTGCTACCACATGCAGCACTTATCATCTGAGATCTGACTCCAAAACACTGTTCATGGTCCCAAGGCTCAACAAAGTATCCGGCCGTTCCTCCTTCTCTTACCGTGCACCCCAAAACTGGAACAACCTACCGGAGTCTCTCACATCCTCCACCAGTTAAAGTTCTTTCAAATCTAAGGCTGTCTCACATTTTGGTCTGTAACTGTTTCATACGCCCATAATATATGTTTTCTTTAAGTGTGCATGCATATATAATGTATACCCTGTTCATTTATGTAACTGTATTTGTAACCATGTATTATTTGTCTTAACTCTGTGCCCAGGACATACTTGAAAACGAGAGGTACAGTAACTCTCAATGTATTACTTCCTGGTAAAATATTTTATAAATAAATAAGTGGTAGAGGGAGAGGAGGAGATCAGCAGTGACACATCCTCCTCTGAAGCGGAAAAAGAAAGTCAGGAGGAGAGTTGGGAAGCGGTGTAGGATGGGAGGAGGAAACAGAGGGGATGTTCTGATGTATGGATTCCACCTTTTCCTTAAAATAGTAAGCAAAGTCCTGATGTGAGATGGTACAGCATGTTAGGCCTCGGTCCCGCTGCGCTCGTTGGCGCGGGCGGCCACACGCGAGTTCCCCACCAGCAGGGGAATCCCGCGGAGCCGGTCCCGGTCCCCCCTGGCTGCACAGCTTACTACGCGCTGTGGCACGTCAGCCGCTATGGGATACAAGAGAATGGTGTTCCCTAGCGTTGACGCGTCACATGGTGTGGCTGTGAGCCAATGGGGAGGGGAGGCTTCAGGAGGAGGAGAGGCTTCGGGAGCGGGGAGGAGTGTGGGGGGAAAGCAGCGTGAGTGCCTGTCTGTGTGTGTGTCTGAGTGCGTGAGTGCCTGTCTGTGTGTGTATGTGTTTTTGAGTGCGTGAGTGCCTGCCTCTGTCTGTGTGTGTGTGTGTGTGTGTGTGTATGTGCCTGTCTGTGTGTGTGTCTGAGTGCGTGCGTGCCTGTCTGTGTGTGTGTATGTGTGTGCCTGAGTGCGTGAGTGCCTGCCTCTGTCTGTGTGTGTGTGTGTATGTGTGTGCCTGCCTCTGTCTGTGTGTGTTGCTTTACTTACCGGAGCCATGGAGGGAGGGGGGGAGAGTAGCGGGTCCCTCCGCTCAAGCCACGCCCCCCGCTCCCGCTCCCGCTCAAACCTCCCACTCCCGCCCACCTCCCGCTCCGGCTCCCTACAGACCGCATATCGCGGTCTGTGTATGTCAGCGCCCCGCCTGTCTGCAGTGCGGGCGCGCTGACTCTGGGAGCGGGGCCTTAGCCTTAGACCACAAAGAGAGTTGTGTTGAGAGACGCAGATTGTGATACACATCCCTATAAATAATCTCTGTGCCATGTAGCTGTTCAACTACTCCAACTGACACTCCAAAAGGAGAAAGCTACAGATATAACCTGTCTGTATCTTCAATTTTCCTTATTTAAAGTCTGGACATCAATCATTGTGTTTTGGAGATGTAATCAATATACATCCCGTTTAGCTGTAGACAACTGTAGACAGCTCTTTGTGTTGTTATTCACACCTGAATTAAACAGGGATATGCTGGACAGATTTAAGATTTGTTGTTTGTTGTTAGGCGCCTTTCCGCCAGATGGCAGAGGAGTGGCTCAGTGAGTAAAGACACTTACTGGCACTGGGTTTAAAGCAGGGGGACCTGTTTCAATTCCAGGTGTCGGCTCCTTGTGACCTTGGGCAAGTCACTTTATCTCCCTGTGCCTCAGACACCAAAACATAGATTGTAAGCTCCACGGAGCAGGAACCTGTGCCTGCAAATTGTCTCTGTAAAGCACTACATAAAACTAGCGCACTATACAAGAACATGCTATTATTATTATTATGGCAAAGTGAATGTGTTAAGTTAGTTAGTCTATGTTGAGTGCTGTAAGTCTCAAGCAGGTGCCAGACTGATCAAGCAATATACTGCAATGCATTACAATTCCTCATTGTTTTATGGCCTTGACCATTCAAGACGTTATCAAAATATGGTTGTTTTAATATTTGGTTGTTGCAAAACTTAAATGTTCAATTTGTTCTACTTACTGTATGCTTTGTGTTCACTCACTCCTGACTGTTTCATGAGCTGAGAAAGAGTGCAATGTCAATTGCTTCGGAAAAACCTGATTGTAGCTTAATTGATCTCATATTTTCAGCAATTAATGATGCAGTCGTTAAGATAGCCACTCTATCAAAAATATATGGCTATCTCATTGCCAATTATGAATACTTCAGGGATTAAGCTTACTGTGCTACCTGTAGGTGGAAGAAGTCTGTGCACTATACTTTGTCAATTAATGATTGCTTCATTCGCATCCCCCCCAATCCGGGGGTCAGAGGAGGTTTTGGGGTATTGGCCCCATCCTTTGCGAATACATTTGATCATGGCAACTTCAAAAGGAGAAGGAGAAGAAACGGGACCAACAGATTGAATCATATTTCCTAATCTCGCAATGGGACACCACTTGAATACGATCGTGAGCAGCATCCCCAACCTGATTATACCATGACAGGTCCATCTTGTAACCTGGTCCTACCTGACTACTATCTTCAGCAGTCGAACCTTGATTTTACCTCTAATGCTCAGAATGGCTACCTATCCGAATAATATCCTCCCGAATCTCGTCCACATCAGCAAGGTTGGCAAGAATTCTAATGAAGGTAAATATAATATAAATTATTTTATTAACTTTTGTGTCCTATGACACAAATAGCCCGTAATACTGATCATTGATTGATATGATGCAGGACTGTATGTGACATGATATAGTACATATGCACACGAGAATGGGAACGTGTGAGCATGTAGTACCTGTATACTTACTGTAAAGCATAATTAAATGCATTTTTGTGTTTTTTTTTTCAGAATCGAAAGCATTCTAAATCAACATCCACAGCACACAGCCGTCAGATGATAAAGATGACGGTGTGAGATGTCGAAAAACAAATATATAACTGTACCTTTTATTACTTTTCTACACTTTAATATACTTATTCTAAATAGATACTGTGGAATATTATCATGTTTATTAAAAATTCACACATAAATTTGTCATGCTATTTCCCATCACATTCCATGGATGCATGATACTGTAAATACAGAACAGCTAAGTGCATTCTCCATACTACAGTTTACATTTTAGAATTCAGCCCCCCCCCCCCACCCCCCCTTCACATTTATAGCAGAGAATAAATACATATGTTTGTTTATTGTATTGTCGGTGCTCCACCTTTTTTTTTTATGATGATGATGATACGGTTATTGGATCAAGCTGTGCATTGACTTCACAGTGTCTCCATCCGAGATGCCTAGCCATCGACATCCATTGTTTCACACTTCGCACCCATGCACACTATTAACTGCCATCCCGGAACCCCCATTACCAAGACAATATTAGCCGCCGAAACATTATACCAAATCAATTGCAAAGTGAACAAAAATAGCAGAGCATTTTAAAAGGGTTTTATTATTTTTCACACCACTAGGACAGAATAATACCCATTTATACAGACACCTTATATTATATTTTATATATATATATATATATATATATATATATATATATATATATATATAATATATATATATATATACTGTATATACAGTGCTTGAAAAATCACCCAAAAATCTACTTGCCGAACCAAAAAATCTACTCGCCACCTAGTCCCGCCCCAACCCCGCCTCTAGTCCCGCCCTAAATTCCTAGTAAGAACATTCAATTTTGAATGACTAGTTTCCTGCACCCCTTAACTAGTGCCTGGATGCCCCCGCTTCACAATATTTAAAGCAGCAATCCCGCCTGGGATCTTACCTGATCCGCAGTCCCTCAATGTCCAGGTACCCACATTCCCGCAATGTTATACATTGGAGGGGATGTGTTCCCTACCTGTCTTCTGGGTTAGGGGGGGGGGGGGGGGTTCCGATGTCTTCCGTGTGAAGCTTGAGTCAGATCTGGAAGAAAGCAGTATAGGTTATTTCGGTGTAGAATAGGGCAGTTAAGATATACTGGGTAAACAAAATATCCAGATCCAGATTGTGAGACAGAGAGAGGGTGAGACAGAGAGAGGGTGAGAGGGTGAGACAGAGAGTGAGAGAGAGGGTGAGACAGAGAGTGAGAGAGAGGGTGAGAGAGAGGGTGAGAGAGAGGATGAGAGACGGAGAGAGGGCGAGAGACGGAGAGAGACGGTGAGAGGGCGAGAGACGGAGAGAGGGCGAGAGACGGAGAGAGGGCGAGAGACGGAGAGAGACGGAGAGAGGGCGAGAGAGGGAGAGAGGGCGAGAGACGGAGAGAGGGTGAGAGACGGAGAGAGGGTGAGAGACGGAGAGAGGGTGAGAGATGGAGAGAGGGTGAGAGACGGAGAGAGGGTGACTGTGGGGGGATGGGGTGACTGGGTGGGGTGATTGGGGGTGTGGGGTGACTGGGTGGGGTAATTGGGGGGTGGGGTGATTGGGGGGGTGGGGTTATTGGGTGGGGTGATGGGGTGTCTGACTGGGTGGGGATTACTGACTGTCTGGGGTGGGGTTACTGGGCAGGGGGCGGGGGTTGGGATGACTGACTATGACTGACTTGACTGACTGGGTGGGGGGGTATGACTGACTGGGTGGGGGGTATGACTGACTGTGTGGGGGGGTATGACTGACTGGGTGGGAGGGGTATGACTGACTGGGCGGGGGGTTATGAGTGACGGGGTGGGGTGTATGACTGACTGGGTGGAGGGGTATGACTGGGTGGGGGGTATGACTGACTGGGTGGGGGGTATGACTGACTGGGTGGGGGGGGTGTGACTGACTGGGTGGGGGGGGTATGACTGACTGACTGGGTGGGGGTGTATGACTGACTGACTGGGTGGGGGGGGTATGACTGACTGACTTGGTGGGGGGGTATGACTGACTGGGTGGGGGGATGACTTACTGACTGGGTGGGGGGATGACTTACTGACTGGGTGGGGGGATGACTGACTGACTGGGTGGGGGGGTGACTGACTGACTGGGTGCTGTGGGGGGATGACTGACTGACTGGGTGCTGTGGGGGGATGACTGACTGGGTGCTGTGGGGGGATGACTGACTGGGTGGGGTGATGACTGACTGGGTGGGGGGGTGACTGACTGACTGACTGGGTGCTGTGAAAGCAGAAATCCCTTTCTGTTATGGGCATTGAGTTCATCCCCCCCTCCTATATGGGAGGAGATCGCTTTCAAAAGTTATGTACCCGAGAAACTTACTGGATGTACATTTTGGATACCACTCATCCCAAGGGACACAATGACCATATTGACATTAGCACCATAGTTTGAACACCCTTTTAGGGGTGTCCTCCAAAGGTCTGGTTTGAATGCTTAGCATTCCCTTTGGGCTATGGTCTTTCGTCTGGTCATTGTGATTCAATTCATCTATTAAGGGTATAATTTGTATATTGTTTAGCTTCGTGCTCGGAACGATTAATTTCCACAAATGGTAAATTTTTATTTTTATTTTCCTTTTTATTTTCATTTTTATTTGTATTTTTATCTTTAATTAATTATATTAAATTTATTTTTATTTTTATTTTTATCCATTTGTCCTCATTTATAACACATACTATTCACACACTTATAATTCATTCATTATACACTAATATTCACATATAATACACTTATTTACATACACATATAATTAACATATTCATCAGACCATAGACACTATTATAAAATTCCAACAAATTTATTTATATATTGATATATTTTTTATATTATGTACGTATGTTAACACACTTTATGCACATGGTTAAATAAACATCACAATATTTACAATCACAATTCAAGTCACCTTCACTTCCTTTTATCTGTCGTTGCTTTGGATCCATCTAACTTTGCCTCCTCTGACTCCATGCTGGCATCCAAAAATTGGGTAACTATCCTGGTGGTAATTATAGATCAATGTATATGATGTCATTAATTAATAGTTAAAACTAGGTCATCAGTGGTTTGCAATTTGGACTAACCAATTACTGTTGTCTTTTAGGAACCATTTATATTAATCATCAATATTTAGTTATAGTGGGTCATTTATTATTGGTATCTTTGTCTGATTAATAAACATTCAAGTAACATAGATTAGACTAAATCAATCACAATATATATTGATATGCACATTACTACTCAATGAGTTATTTACTCAATATATTCTACAGATATGATTTGTTCATCTTCCTCCTTTTTTTCTGTCTGTCTCGAAATAATTCCCAGCATTCTAATCAAATTATGTTTATTATTGCTGTTTGTTGATCAATCTCTAGATCATCCACTCATTTATTCAATACATATTATTTATATACTTATATTGTTATGCTTGACAACATCAGTCTGTTTGGAACTAAAGAATTGTTGTTATATTTACATTGCATATACTACTCCTTTACATTCAATGGGGTCCTCATAAAATGTGCTATTCGTGTATTTATACTTGTATGTACTATATAATTGCTCCATTCAAGTGTTATATATATGTAATCGACTAATTGACTGTTTTAAACACTTTATTGGCTAATTGTTTGAATACCTCCCTATAAATACTAAGGACTGGTGCTTAGAGGGTTCCCCTGAAGAAGTCGTCATTTGATGACGAAACGCGTAGGGCGTGGCTAGATTCCGGCCGCCATTTGCCCACGAACACTGCTGCTGTTTGATTGTAGAACTTTGGCTCTCGTGTGCGGCTCTCCCGGCTAATAACCTATCACATTAGTGACATTGGAGGCGTTTGTTTCCTGGAGGGACCTATCCTATTGAACACCAAAGGCGAAGGACCCCTCTTCCGGTTCCGGTTCCACGGAGGAGACTCACGTGACGACGCCATTGATTGCGGACGGACGCTGGTGATCGAGCTGCTTGGCACATGAGAGCCTATCTCATACACACCTATATTTGCTGTACCTTTGTGAGTGGGCATTTGTAAGATTTTATGTTCATTTAATACATTTTTATTGTGGTAATGCACTAGGTGTGCGCCTGTTTCTTTCTCTTTCCTTTTTTCTATATATATACACACATACATACATACATACATCTCAAATAAAAAAAATCACTTGTGAGCACATTCACGTCTTAGACAGGTCTTCAACCCTGCCTTTCACCATTATCACCTAGCATGCTATATGCTATATGGTGGAGGTTTCTTGTTGCCTTTTTCACCCACCATAACCTAAAAAAAAAAATATATATGTACAATTCTGTCTGTGCTACTGTGTCAATTTGCAGGTGTTTAAAACCAGATAAAAAACCAAGTCTACCACTGTGGTCCATTGTGATTCGACCTTGAAGACGTTATCAAATTTATAATAAAAACTTATAAAACTCAAAGCTGTGTGCTTATGTCATATGTCACCAGCAGCAAAGATGGCAAAGAGGCGACAGTACTTAGTAGTATAATGATAAAGAAATGTATTAGGAATACACCAAATAATATCAACATTGCAATCCGCACAGGGAGTGCTGTCACCTCTTTGCCATCTTTGCTGCTGGTAACATATTTTATATACAGTTAGGTCCGGAAATAATTGGACACTGAGACAAGTTTTGTTATTTCGGATAAAATAAATTCAAGCTACAGTTAAATAATAAATATGGGCTTAAAGTGCAGTCTTATCAGCTTTAATTTGAGGGTATTCACATCCAAATTGGAGAAAGGGTTTAGGAATTACATCTCTTTAATATGTAGCCCCCTCTTTTTCAAGGGACCAAAAGTAATTGGACAATTGACTCAAAAGCTGTTTCATGGACAGGTGTGGGCTATTCCTTCATTATTTCATAGTCAATTAAGCAGGTAAAAGGTCTGGAGTTGATTCCAGGTTTGGCATTCACATTTGGAATCTGTTGCTGTGAACCCACAACATGCGGTCAAAGGAGCTCTCAATGCAAGTGAAACAGGGCATCCTTAGGCTGCAAAAAAAAAAGAAAATCAATCAGAGAGAGAGCAGGAACATTCGGAGTGTCCAAATCAACAGTTTGGTACATTCTGAGAAAAAAAGAACGCAACTAGTGAGATCTGCAACACAAAAAGGCCTGGACGTCCAAGGAAGACAACAGTGTTAGATGATCGTAGGATCCTTTCCATGGTAAAGAAAAACCCCTTCACAACATCCAGCCAAGAGAAGAACACTCTCCAGGAGGTAGGATATCATTATCCAAGTCTACCATAAAGAGAAGACTTCACGAGAGCAAATACAGAGGGTTCACCACCAGGTGCAAATCATTCATAAGCCTCAAGAATAGAAAGGCCAGATTAGACTTTGCCAAACAATATCTAAAAAATCCAGCCCAGTTCTGGAACAGCATTCTTTGGACAGATGAAACTAAGGTCAACCTGTACCAGAATGATGGGAAGAAAAAAGTATGGAGAAGGCTTGGAACGGCTCATGATCTGAAGCATACCACATCATCTGTAAAACACGGTGGAGGCAGTGTGATGGCATGGGCATGCATGGCTTACAATGGCACTGGGTCACTAGTGTTTATTGACTATGTGACAGAAGACAGAAGCAGCCAGATGAATTCTGAAGTGTATAGGGATATATTGTCTGCTCAGATTCAGCCAAATTCAGTGAAGTTGATTGGACGGCGCTTCACTTTACAGATGGACAATGACCCAAAACATACCGTGAAAGCAGGAGTTTTTTAAGGCAAAGAAGTGGAATATTCTGCAATGGCCGAGTCAGTCACCTGATCTCAACCTGATCGAGCATGTATTTCACTTGCTGAAGACAAAACTTAAGGCAGAAAGACCCATGAACAAACAACAACTGAAGACAGCTGCAGTAAAGGGCTGGCAAAGCATCACAAAGGAGGAAACCCAGCGTTTGGTGATTTCCATGCGTTCCAGACTTC
This sequence comes from Ascaphus truei, assembly GCF_040206685.1. NCBI lineage: Eukaryota > Metazoa > Chordata > Amphibia > Anura > Ascaphidae > Ascaphus > Ascaphus truei. The sequence goes on along the minus strand of NC_134487.1, from coordinate 267,375,584 downwards.
AAGCAGTCATTGCCTGAAAAGGATTCTCGACAAAGTATTTAAAATGAAGATTTTATTTATGATTGTGTTAATTTGTCCAATTACATTTTAGCCCCTGAAATAAGGGGACTGTGTATGAAAATGGTTGCAATTCCTAAACGTTTCATACGATATTTTTGTTCAACCCCAATTAAAGCTGAAAGTCTGCACTTCTATTGCATCTTGGTTGTTTCATTTCAAATCCATTGTGGTGGCGTACAGAGCTAAAATATATATGTAGAGGTATCTGTACTGTGCTAGCCGAGCTTAATAATCAAACATTAATAGACGACACTGTTCTGTGGCTAACGAAATGCTTTTATTTTTGCGTGCTTTCAAGATACACTGATCTCTTCTTCTGGCGGTGTTACAATGAATAAAGCAAGAAAGGTTTAAGTTACAAACTGTGCTTCTTGGAATTTTATCTGTGACTGAAACCTATCCCTCCCTAAACCTGTGCAGTTTGCGATTTATGACTTGAGATGTTAAATGGTCCCTGAATGTTAGTAATGTAAGAGTGTGTGTGTATGTGTGTGTGTATGTATATATGTAAATATAAATTTATAAAGCACCCACAGTGTATACAGCTCTTTACAAAAGGTAGGTGTGGAGTGGGAGTGTATACCAATGGTGTGGGTAGGTGTGGAAATGTAAGAGGGTGTTGCATTACTATAAGTGTGTGTAAGATATATAGAAGCCAAGGCAGGTAGCGGCCCGGCCCCATTGAGAGGCGGGTCTTGTCATAGCGCGCTCTGCAGCAAGCAGCGGGGACCTAGCCTTATCATTGGATACACTCTGTAATGACAAGATAGAATTGTACAAGTACTGTTAAATCACACATGTGCATACTGAACAACAACACTATTGCATTATTCAATATTACAGCAAAACACTTTACTTGACATGTCTGTACTTCCAGCCCAATTCAAGTCTCATTCTCCTGATGCTGGTCTCGGACATTGTCAGGTTATGATCCTGCTGCAGAACTTCTTTAACTGTGGCAGCACAACGTTCATCATTTGCATTGCTGATCTCATCCACAAGCCGTTTTGCCTCCCTACAATCGTACCAAAATGTGAACAATTACAAGTGTCCACACATATTTGTCACACAACTGAATTAAAATATGACAATGGATAAAGATGTTTTTTTGCCAACATAAATGCCCCAAAAATTAGTACAAGAAAGGAGGGAGAAGGGGAAGAGGGAGCGGGATGAGGGAGAAAGGAGGAAGGGGGGATGAGGAGAGGGGATTATGGAGAAAGGAGGGAACAGAAACAATAATATTCTCATTCAATAATATACAGTTAGACTGTCTATACAGTACTTACTCTATTCTGACTGAGCGAATCATCTTTATAACTCTAGTCTTTCCATGGGCATCATAGCAGACACAGCTATGAGTGACGTCGAGGCCCGAGCTATTTAACCAGGCTTGGATATGTTTAAATAGAAGAGTGGTCGAGATGACTGCCGCTCTACTGACAGGCATAATATCGGGAACTCACCAGATCAACTCACCTTTATTCGCCTACATAAAACAAAGGAACAATACTCCTCCTCCCACGCGTTTCACGCCCACTATCGCAGATAACGCGCGTAAATTTCTTGGGAAATCTCACATATGGGACAGGTTTGGGTCAGGAAAACTCCGGATACAAACAGACTATATCTGTAGATGGGGAAAAATGGGCGTAAAATGCTTTGATACATAGGTTCAAGGTGATAATTTCAACCCGATTTTGCTCTTAAATTTGCATTGATACATTGGGGCATATGTATTAACTCAAAAATGGAGCAATTGTGGGGCTGTTACGTTGCTGTCAGCAAGTTAGGATACAAACCCTCAGGACAGAGGTAGGGATTGATACGCTGACCTTGGCCTATGATCAGAGTCGTAGAAATGCAAAGGTAGTGATGTCTGTTTCCCGTCGAGGCAGGTGGCAGGCAAGAATGGTTAGGCCCGGTTCTGGGATTGAGCCAGGCGGCAGGCATGAATGGTCGGTCCGTTTCTGGGGTTTAGGCAGATGGCAGACAAGAATGGTCAGGTCACAGTTCCGAGGTCAAGGCAGGGAGAGTACAAGGAAGGGTCACAAACAAGGTCAATAGCAAGGATGGGAAAACACAGCACAAGGAAGCACACCCATTATAACAATATTTTGCACAGGTAATGGCTGGGAGCAACTGGCTGCTATTTAAAGCCCTGGAACAGGTGCAGACAATCAGAGTCATAGAGAAGCTGACTATCTGTTTCGGCCAACATCTTGGGGCAAAACAATTGTACTGTATGTACAGTAGCAAATTTGAAAAAATCCTATTAATTTGGTGAAGTTATATTTCCTCAGAATTGTCCCACTTTTCCCTTGATATACCCCATAGATTTCTACATCATTGTTGAGAATCAATAGACATCAGGAACCTACTGTAGTGCCGACGAGTATTCTAAAACAAATCTGGGGAAATCACCAACAAGACCCAGGTACATGCTGGGTACAAGTGCAAAACGTAATATATCAAAAGTGGCGCTCTATAATAAGCTTTAAACACGTGTTAATCCAATATTAACATATAAACCATAAATTGAATAAATTTAAGTGATACAAACAAATCCTTGAATGCTGCTGTGACCCAGTGCAGGACTGCTCTCTCAATCCCAGGTGAATATGGCGACGTGGTGATCAAAGGGAAGCGCAAACATGTGGAGATATAAAAAATAAAACTGATGGTGCAGTATTGTGACAAATAAGTAGGTATTCTTCTTTAAGTCTGCTGTTATTTATACTCACAAGTGTGAGGATGATACTGTGTACGTAAAGGTATCTTTGGGTATATGTCTGCAGTGATGATAAACTGGCTGGAACCTCGGTGTGGGAATGTATTCCTTAAATGGTTAAACACAGAAAAGCCAACATAGCGTGATCTGTTTAAAAACTGTATTCAAGTGGTTAAAAATATAACAATACACTCACATGATGTATGCTATTTAAAAGCATTCTTGAAGAAGAAGAAGAAATCCTAAGGGAAGAAACGCGTAGAGAGAAGGTGATTCACAGCCAGCCCGCCAAACCGGAACTCCCGAAGTCTCACTGACGTCACATCCGCCCTGCTGGAACGCACGAGTGAGACGCACGCTGAGAAGAGGGAAGGAACAACTGCACCAAGACACCGGAGGCGAGATCCATTGCGTATCTAAATGCTTTTAAATAGCATACATCATGTGAGTGTAATGTTATATTTTTAACCACTTGAATACAGTTTTTAAACAGATCGCGCTATGTTGGCTTTTCTGTGTTTAACCATTTAAGGAATACATTCCCACACCGAGGTTCCAGCCAGTTTATCATCACTGCAGACATATACCCAAAGATACCTTTACGTACACAGTATCATCCTCACACTTGTGAGTATAAATAACAGCAGACTTAAAGAAGAATACCTACTTATTTGTCACAATACTGCACCATAAGTTTTATATTTTTAATCTCCACATGTATGCGCAATCCCACGTCGCCATATTCACCTGGGATTGAGAGAGCAGTCCTGCACTGGGTCACAGCAGCATTCAAGGATGCTGGGTACATCCTGGGTACAAGCTGGGTACATGCTGGGTACATTTCAGTGACATTTCTGCAGACAGACTAATGGCCCATCGGATTAACAGCGGGGGTCTCTGGCAGTCCCATTCAATTGAATGAGACTGCCAGGGACCCCTGCTGTGGTAATCCGATGGGCCATTAGTCTCTGCAGAAATGTCACTGAAATGTTTGCAGCATGTACCCAGCATGTACCTGGATCTTGTTGGTGATAGCCCCAGATTTTCCAAGGCAAGTGTAAGGCAAGTTTTAGAATACTCGTCGGCGCACCTGTTGTCCTATGTATATCAAAAACCCAATGCAAATCATATACAATGATGATATACTGTACCAAAATTTCGCAGGCTGCAGTGCTGTAAGGGTACTTATCCTTTCTTTTCTTTTTTTATTACTTTTTTCTCCCTGTGCCTCTAGCCCCAAATTAAAGCTCTTCCACATGTACTTATCATGCCTGCACAATTCTATGTACCTAGGGTTGCCAGATGTCCCTCTGTCACTCATTACATTGACCCAGAAAGGTTTGTCGGGACGCATAATAGTCCCGTATTTTAGTCCATTGACAAGAAATGCCTGAACTTAAAATTACTATAATTAAATCAGTTATAAAAACATTATAGTTTTCTGCTTGAGTGTAATAGTTACCTTTTCCGATATATGTTGCCTTACTGAATTATTCAAAAAATAAAGTTAGGACAATGCCTGGTCATCTCATAATACTATGTAGCCAGGTCCCCCTTGCTCTAGTTGACCCCCCCCGTTTCTTCCAGAGCGCGCGTGAGGGAGTGAGGGGCAGGTGCGCGAGCAGCGTGTTACCTGGGAGTTGCGGCCGGTTGCCGGGGACGCGATCGGGCCGTTGCTAAGGCCGCGGTCGCGTCGTGAGGGTCCCGGCGGCTCGGGAAGCAGGGCGCCGCCATGTAGAGTGCTGTTGCGCATGCGCAGGATGCCAGCTAACGCGAGAGGCCCCAAACAGCTCGCGCATGCGCAAGGCAGGACGGACAGCCCCCAGGGTGCACAGGGGCAGAGCCACATGACTCCAGGGAGCCAATAGGGCTGCAGATCTCCCCAGGAAGGATATAGATACATTTCGCGGGGTTTTGCACATGGCAGTTGGTGACTGGAGCAGCTAGGGGGAAGGAGGTAGGGTGCAGGGGTCAGTGACTCTCTGCACTAGGCCAGCAATCCCCTAGGCCCCAGATAGCCCTGAGTCATCCTAGCTGAGTATTGTAGGGACAGGCCCTAGGTTAGGGAACCTGCCCCATTATCTATTGGCTAGTAGTGTACTGTACCACGGACAGTGATCGGTTGCTAAGAGGGAGCTGGACTATCTCCACGGAGACCAAGCTAGCAGTGACTGCGGCCTGCTTGCAGCAGACAGACCCTAGCCAAAGTAGAGACGGTAATATTATCCACGCTGGAATTCACCCCATGCGTAGGAGGATATCCCGGCGGATCCGACCCCAGTGGTATAGCGGCACCCGTGGCTGGAGCCCGGGCAGGTAACCCACAACTCACGTGCACCAACAAGGCCTATCACCAGACATAGTGGCTGCGCAGTCACACACACACATTGGTATATGACTTGGGAGTGCGAGACATTGGGTTGGGGTTACTGGACACAAGGTGGGATCACTCTTTGGAAGGTTAGCGTCCGCCGTGACGCATAAGGTTAGCGTCCGCCGTGATGCCTATGTGTTAGCGTCCGCCAAGACGCCCTGGTCAGGTTGCCCTTAGCGAGGGACACATGTTGTTATGTGTTGATGTTGTATTCAGGCTAGGTATAGTAGTAAAGGTATTAGTCATTATCCATTCCGTTGTACGTGGTTATTGAATGTCCTGCGAGGAACCACTCCCCCTCTGGTGGGAGCCATCGCAGGTGGAGGCGCTGCACCTATTGTAAGTGGTTATCCATAGTATCGTATTGCCCCAGGTTCCCCGTGGCGGAAGCTCAGCCCTCCTGGTTACAAAACAGGTACAGCACCACACTGATCAGTAGTCAGATACACCTACCCACCTAATCTCACTTAGGGTGGGGGTAAGAGGGCTACAACTATGAGACCAGTGCATGTCTTTCCCCGCCTGGCCAAGAGCAGAGATGATAAAAACTAAAGCGGGAAATACTGTACCATTCAGCTCCAAGTTTTGCTTCAGCTTTGCAAATCATTCATCACTCATTATGACATCACACTTTCATACTGAATGGCGGCGTCCCCCCGTATTATAAAAATATAAATGTAGCAACCCTATAAAGTACATTGCTGAGTCCTGTCAGCACTATATAGGAAAATATTGTTATTCATTTCCTATTTATCACAAGCTATTTTGCACTTTTCAACCCTGATCTGCTTGCAAGAGACAGATAGTAGTAACTGAGTGTCTGGAAGGCTTTGAAAATAGTACTCAATTGCTGCTCCTTCTGATGACGCTGGGCTGGATTAGGCCCTATCCCTTTAGCAAGGCTGCTTCATTTATCTTCACGCTGACACTCTCCTTCCTTTAATTAACTGTTGTCAGAGAGCTCGTCTACATTTCTCCCCCTAGAATCACATGCCTCCTTTTATGCTTTGTTTGTTTGGTGTGTCGGGATTTTTTTTATATTTTAAGTGGGCAGCCAAAGCGTCCCTTTCTCTGGTAACGAATGTGCTGCACTCCAGCATTATCCATCTTTTGACAGATTTTTTTCATACAAAATTATTTTTCTCCTCCCCAGAGCAGAAAAAAAAAAAGGAAGATGAAGTGTGTTACTTTTCCGGGGATGATTTGAAAGTTAAATAGGAGGTGACAAGGAAGGAATACAAATGGTGAGAAACAACAAAGATGTTAAATGTAGGATCTGAGAGGGTAAACCAGAGCTAATATAATGGAAAGAGAAAAAAAATAAAAATATATATATATAGCCAGATAAGGCAGTTGGCACTCCAATAGGTGCTGGGAAGCCACAGGTGCAAGTCCCATATAGAGAATGTAGTTATACGTTACCGTTCCAAGGATTGGTAAACAAGAGACAGCACTCAATGTTGAAAATCAAAGTGTAATACACATACAGTTATATTTGCATATTTGCTTTCCTGTGGAGGGTTTTTGTCACTTTTTTTACTCACCATAACTTAACTCAGTATTATGGTTTAGCCTATCCCATAGCCTCTCTTGCATTCCCAGTAAAATCAACCCCACACTGATGAGACCCATCAAGGTCGAAACAGCTGTCTGTGGGTGATTTTCTGGGTATGCACCTTAACCCTGGCTGTTCTCAAAGCTGTGACCATGCAGCAAGCTTAAGCCTATAGGGAACCATGTTAAAAAATGGTTATTGAGGCAAAAAGTGACACTGTGTGCTCATTTGCATGTCATTTCCCAGAATCCCTTGCTGCAGTAGAAGTGCTGTATGCTGGGTGATAATGGGGAAATGCGGGGTTGCAGACCTGCCTAAGACATGCAGATGAGCATACAGTTATATTTGCATATATATATATATATATATATATATATATATATATATATATATATATATATATATATATAAATATATATATATATATATATATATATATATATATATATATATATATAGTGAAAAAGAAAGTACACCCTCTTTGAATTCTATGGTTTTGCATATCAGGACATAATAACAATCATCTGTTCCTTAGCAGGTCTTAAAATTAAGTAAATACAACCTCAGATTAACAAAAACACATGACACATCACACAGTGTCATGGTTTATTTAACAAAAATAAAGCCAAAATGGAGAAGCCATGTGTGAAAAACTAAGTACAGCTCAACCCCCTTATAACGCTGTGCTTGGGGTCCAAAGAATCACATCGCTTTATAAGCGGATCGCGTTAGAAATAATGTACAATTTTATGCATTGTACAATAAATTATTTAAGATACCAATAAACGTGTTGAAAAGCATTCATAAATACGAAAATTGGGAGCCACGCTTGCATCGTGTTATACTGATGCGGCCGGGCTGAATCTAATGTTTGCCGGGTGCATAGAGGGCTAGCCGCGGGTCTGTTCTCCATTTAAAAACGGGGTTTCCCGCGCGGCGGCCGCTTCAATAGATAAGCGCTAATGGCGCTAATGGCGCTTACTATTGAAAGCGCCCGAGGCGCGGGAAACCGGCCGGTTTTCGGCCGAAGACAGCCGCGCGCCGCCCGCAGCTGTTTTTAAACTGCGGGGGCAGTCGCATTAGACTCAGCCCGGCCGCAACAGTAAGCGGATTTGCGTTGTAACGGATCGCGTTGTAACGGGGTTGAGCTGTATACCTTATGATTCAATAGCTTGGAGCACCACCTTTAGCAGCAATAACTTGAAGTAATCGTTTTCTGTATGACTTTATCAGTCTCTCACATCATTGTGGAGGAATTTTGGCCCACTCTTCTTTACAACGTTGCTTCAGTTCATTGAGGTTTGTGGGCATTTGTTTATGAACAGCTCTCTTATGGTCCAACCACAGCATTTTAATCGGGTTGAGGTCTGACTTTTACTGGGCCATTGCAACACCTTGATTCTTTTCTTTTTCAGCCATTCTGTTGTAGATTTGCCGGTGTGCTTGGGATCATTGTCCTGTTGCATGATCCAAGCTTTAGCTGTCGGACAGATGGCCTCACATAATACTCTAGAATACTTTGGTATACAGAGGAGTTCATGGTCGACTCAATGACTGCAAGGTTCCCAGGTCCTGTGGCTGCAAAGTAGGAAGAAAGAGGATCCGGCGCCACTGCATGTGACAACCATCCAGGCCACTTCCGGGTTAGTAGAAAAAACTTTATTGGCACATCACATACACAAGGCTACACCACGATCTCCCCGTCAATGCGTTTCACGCTATGAAACAGCGCTTCGTCTTGGAGTGGGGTGACATACTTACTGCATGAGGCCCTAAGATTGAAGACAGAGTTATCACCCACAGTGGACCACACGCTGCAAACAGTTGCCCTTATTGTCATCACTCTCACAAGCCCGTGTGAGTGTATTTATTTATTTATCTACTTTGGCTACTGACACAGTGTGTTTTTTGCTTTGTTCCTTTACTTACTCTGGACCCCCTCTGTGTGTCTGTCTCCTGTGTGTTCGAAACGGCACTTATGAGCCAGAACATACGGCTATAAGAAAACATCAGCAAGCGATTCACGCAAGCCAGTATCCGCTACAGTAGATGATCCCACTTCGTGACCAGACTAAGAATATCAAAGACAACGCTGAGGGATCCTGCTTACATGTGCCAGTGTGAGTATTTATAGTATCATCACCCCTCACCCCACTGTTTATATACACCCTTCAACTTATACCACAATTTATTGTCTTATGTTCCTTCTCCTTAAATTCCAAAGTGTCTGAAAACCTTGGATATCGCACACAGGTATACCTGGATTAGACCTCTGTGACGGAGCAATCTGTAGGTGAGGTCAGAAAAACACATACACGTAGATCTTGTGCGTAAACAAGCCCTCACAGGGTTTATTTAGAACACAAAGCAACATAAAGTATTGGGTACCATCCTTTTAAGCCAAAACATAAAGCATAAAATCAATGCCTACTCCATTTTGGAGACTTACTAGACTGACCAGTTCCTAGCTATCTGACTGAATGGATAGGCCAGTTCTCAGTTCCAAAAACACAAAATAGTATCATGGAACAATATAAATGCAAGTCTTATCTGACTGTGCTAACCAGGCATCTCCTGTTTCTCCAGATGCAGGCGTTGCAGTCCTGCTGTTCCCAGGAAGTCTCTTGCCCTATCTCTGTGCAGGCTTCTCTGCTTTGTAGGGATTTGAATTCCCCACTGTTCCCAGGCAAATCTCTCTGGTGAACAAGCCTGGATTCCTGCGGACTGGAGCTCCGTTATTGCTGTGTATACATCCAAGCTGGGCCACTGGCAATCCTCTGTGACCCTCCTTTCCTGCAGACCATGAACCGGAACTCTAACAGAGACTCCAACAGGGACGCTGACAGGTGTTCACGTCCTGTCTTTTAAACCCTGTTTAATCAGGAGTTCATTCCATACACCTCCTAGCTCAGGTAGGAAATCTGACACCAGTGTGTAGTTTCCTGCCTTATAAAGGGAGTTAAGTCCTTCACTCCCTTACACCCTCTCTCAATCATGCTATGAAATCCTTGTAGACACTCCAGAAAGGGCACCGGCAGTGGGGTTCGTAAAAATAAACTACAAACTTGAAGGTCATTTTGACATGACAGGCCCAAACAACTCACAATATTACTGTTTCATATTGAATAGTATTATCCAGAATGTTAAAATATGTGTACATGACTATACTGGAATAAATAGATGTGCCCCCACCCCTTCACCCCCCTCTCTAACCCATCATACCTTCTTCTTATTTCTGTAACATCCCCAATTGTTTTATTATTCCCAACCCTGTAAAAACCTTTAATAACACTTGAGTTGACATTTTTTTTAATAGTACATTGATGCAACAAGAGAAAATTACTCTCATAGTACGAATTTTGCCTCTGGTTATGAGATATGTCTATGTCACTTATTTAGGATAAGGTGCAAGTTTATATATAAGAATACATGACACATAGAGATGTAGCAGATGTTATTACTCCTGCTCACATGTTGCAGCAGGACATACAGTACACAAGGCGCCAGAGATAGAAGACTAGAGAATGGTAGAATGGTACTAACACACCATTACCACCAGCTATATCTGTATCTAACATATTTTTCAAAGAACTAACAGATATGCTACAGAGATATATTCCTTATCAAATATAGTGCAAATAGATAACATGTACATTTTGATAGATAGATAGATAGATAAATAGATAGATAGATAGATAGATAGATAGATAGATAGATAGATAGATAGATAGATAGATAGATAAACAAGCCCGCGCTTGGGTGACTGCTGCTGGCAACACCCAGTCAGTAATGAACAATAAAATCTAAGTGGATCTACACCAATGTGTTAATGAGCCATATATATTCCACTAAATATCACACATGTATGTCCCAGCATGAGTAGCCAAATTAAATAATATAAACCAATTAAAAATAGTGCTGTGGATGCCTATTTAACCCAAAAAATGTATTAAATACTA